>NC_041388.1:444085614-444097544 GCF_002162155.2 Triticum dicoccoides
CCCCGCCGCCGTCGCGCCCGTACTTGATTTAGGCGAGATCCAAAATCCGATCGAACCCTCCCCCTCGCGATGGCGTCGCCGGATCTCCGGAGTCGGGTCTTCTTCGTCGTCCTCCGCTCCGCTGGACTGGCGTGGAGCTGGAGATCCCTCCGGACCCTAGTCGATTTCTCTTGCCGGGGCCAGCTAACCTAAATATTGTTTGTACTGGGACGGATGCTACCACAGTTTGTCGCGAAATTGCTTGCTGTACTGTGGAAACTTTTGGCGTTGGACTGAATCCCTTGCCCGGTTGCCCCCTAGATGTTAGGTCTGCTCCTGGAGTCAGTGAAAACCTGTATCTCTAGCCATTGCGTGGAAATCACATCTTGGTGCCAAGTGTAATAAACCAAGCAAATTCCAGGTTTCCCCGTAGGCAGGTAGCTTCATTTGCAAATCTGCAACATCCACCTTCTGATACCATGTACCAAGTACAAATTGTTTTACAAACTAGGCATCTTACAATAACCCCGCCAAAATGCCTTCCAGTACATCTTTCTGATAGTTCTTGCAATCTTGTTACATGATGCTAGCTTGTAGTACTGCTTATTCTTAAATATCATTCTTGTTATTTATTTTTCCAGGAGACGACTATATAGACGGTCTAGAGGTTGAAGCAACTTAACAATGAGCAGCATAGGAACTGGGTATGATCTGTCCGTCACCACTTTCTCCCCGGACGGACGTGTCTTCCAGGTCGAGTATGCTGGCAAGGCCGTCGACAACAGCGGGTTTGATACACTTCCCTCCACTATTTTCTTGGCCTTTTCTAGCTCCGCAACTTCATGTTGAAATTTGGATGTTTCTCTGTAGGACGATCGTTGGGATCAAATGCAAAGATGGAATTGTCCTTGTAAGTGATTATTGCTGGATATACTTTTGCCTAGATGTGGTGCTTTTTTGTGTGACAACCTTTTAAAATGTTGGTCTGTAGGGTGTGGAGAAGCTGATAACCTCAAAGATGATACTTGCTGGGTCGAACCGGAGACTTCATTCCGTGCACCGGAACTCTGGCTTGGTAATTTCTCTTCCTTTTTATACATATAGGGTGGTCCGACTCTGAAAGTCCTAAGGTTGATATGTGAGTGAATCATGTATTCTGCGGTGTTCTCTTTCATGTCATTTTTTATTACCGTTCTTGTTCTTGTAACGACTTCCATTTGGTAGATATAAGTTAATCCGTGTTTTCATTTTCAGGCTGTGGCTGGGTTAGCAGCAGACGGTAGGCAGATAGTCTCAAGAGCAAAGTCAGAAGCAGCCAATTATGAAAAGTGAGAATTATTAGACTTTTGATTTCCATGCAAATTCTTTTTATAGAATTGTAACTGTAAGTTGTATCCACCAGGGTATACGGAGAACCCATGCCTGTAAAGGAATTAGCTGATCGCGTTGCTAGCTATGTTCATCTGTGTACACTCTATTGGTGGCTCAGGTAAGGCAGACATGTTCTTCTTGTTCAAGAAGGTTGTTGGTCTAAACATTTTACATGATAGTTTGATACAATTTAAACTCCTGTCTCAGGCCTTTTGGCTGTGGAGTTATTCTTGGAGGCTATGATAGGGATGGGCCACAGCTCTACATGATTGAACCTTCAGGCCTCTCCTATGTGAGTTCTCAATCTAACACCTGATAGTTCTTCCATTTTGAGTGACCAGACAACTTTATTTACATGGAGTCATGGATTAAGATGTGCAGTGTTGCTTTTAACAGCAGTAGATCCAATTGCAATTTATGACTCACTGATTGAATTTTTACAGAAATATTTTGGTGCTGCTCTGGGTAAAGGAAGACAAGCTGCAAAAACGTAAGCCAATTAATTTTTCATTAGTTTTCTCATAATTTCTGCAGTGCCCAATTTCTGTTTTGTTGCAAACCACTAGAACTCCTAAAGTGCGGCACATTCATTAAGCATTAACTAGATGATGCCCTGCGCGTTGCTGCAGGAAATCTAGCAAAATAAATGCATATATATTTGCAAAACAACATCACTAATGGAAGGGTAATGTAACCTGAAAAACATGCAAAGTGTATAAAAAATTGAATTTCAATTAAAATAATGTCGTCTCTAACAAAAATATAAAAGGTCAATGACATAGATATGCTATAATCGCCCAACACATATATCCACAATACAAAATCTAGTGCAAAAAAGAATTGTGCATAATTAACATGCATGAATTTATGATGTGGCTGCATTGCATGCATAATGTAATGCAAAAAATGGGATTTATGACTTGCATGCATCACTTGCTTATGTGGCATGGTTGCATGGCTAGGAAAAATAGGTAGTGGTTGTAGCTATTTAGGAATAGAAGATTTAATATTCCTGTAAAAACCATTTTAACTGTTCAAAATAGACCCATTTAGAACATGCGGAGTAAGGATGCTACTTATGTTCCAAAAGCTGAATGATCATCCACATTTAGAGTTTGTGCTGGTAGTTGCTTAGCCATTTCGTACTCAATGTGTGAAAAACTCTTACTTCGAAAGTTTAGATTTGCCACTACCAGAACACAGCTTAGGTGGTGTTTTGTTGTTCCTTGCTACAGTTTACTACATATATGAGTTAGGCAAATTTGACTCTGATAAGCTTCTGTTTTTTCTTTACCAAATTTTGGCACGCCACATTTTCTTAAAATTGCACCCCACAAGCCATGGCGCCAGATACATTTTTTGAGAAATCTTGCCACACCTGTTATGTGCAGTTTGCTTACCAAAAAAGCAGTTGTATCTTGCCACACACCTGGCGCAAAGTTTAGTAAAACAAATAAAATATGCATAAAACTAACCTAACAGGTCCCCAGTTTAGCATTTGAGCTTCTTTACAGCTGTAACAGAAATATTTTATGAGAACTGGTAAGTGTAATTCTTTGAATTGACTAGCTTCCGAAATGCAGAGCCACAATGCCCAAAACTGGCCATTAAGGCCAACGGACTAGATTATGGATGACAGGACCATCATTTACATAGTTTAAACACATTGACCATTATTTCTCTATCCTTTTATTGGTCTTTTCTGAGGTTTTGTTTTCAGAGAAAGAGTTTTAAATTAGCAAAACTTGATCTGTATCTACTTCTCCCCTTGTAACTTTTGTAGTCACTAATCCATGTAATTTCCGATACATTATCACATTGAGAGCTTTATTTTATGAAAAACTTGTGCCATTCAAAATGTTGAAGAATGCCCTCTTTAATTATTAGCAGCTGTTGTCAAATGTATCTGCCCAGAATACTTTGATGATGTCTACTATGTATTTCTATTGGTCATAAACGATGGTTCTGCATTCTGATGCGTCTATCTTAATGTTGTCCTATAGGGAGATTGAGAAATTGAAGCTTTCTGAGCTAACCTGCAGGGAAGGCATCGTTGAGGTTGCCAAGATGTATGTCCTAAATCTTTTGCCATATTTATCACCGGAAATTTTCTGTACTTAATGTCTAGAAAGCTTGTTTTGCAATATTTATCACCGGAATTTTTCTGTATTTGCTGAAGCCTGAAGATGGCTAGTAATTGGGAGTACTATTTAACAGTTATGGATATTCTCTCAAAAGAAACAACATGGTAGTTTAGTCATAGGAGGCATTCTTGTTCATACTTGTTTTTAATGTTGCTATCCTTTGGTGTCATGATTTATTTTTACAAGCAGTAGTTGTGGTTGCAATACTGTATGTAAGTTGGTGTAATCAAAATGATAACCTTCCTCTGCATGCAGAATTTATGGTGTACACGACGAAGCGAAAGACAAATCTTTTGAACTGGAACTGAGCTGGGTATGTGAGGAATCTAACCGTCAGCAGGAGAAGGTAATAAACGACCACTTATGGATGGATGAAATTTCACAGCCACCCGAGTCAGAGTCGGCTTTGCTGAATTCCTTACTAACTTGCCATGTACACACAGGTTCCGAGTGATCTTCTGGAGCAGGCCAAGGCAGCAGCGCAGGCAGCGTTGGAAGAGATGGATGCGGACTAAGAAGAGACTCTGGTCCTGTTTACTTTCACGCATGGTGTAATAGAGATACAGGACCGGTTGACGAATTTCATTTCAGTTCCAAAAACTAGCTCAGGTTGTTGCTTTCGATTCCATCCCGGTCGAGGTAGCAAGCAGTCTGTCATGTTGTTTGGGTGGGGTTCTAGCGAATTGAATCGTATTAAGCTTGCTGTGTTGGTCGCACTTAATCTTCTATTGAATCATGAATGACCTGAAAATCCGTCTTGTTTGGGTGGGGTTCTAGCGAATTGAATCGTATTAAGCTTGCTGTGTTGGTCGCACTTAATCTTCTATTGAATCATGAATGACCTGAAAATCCGTCTTGATTTATCTGCCTCTTCGTTGCCATTACTCCAACCTTGGCTTGTGGAATGCGAGAAAATGGACATAGAACATGTGTTTACCCGAGATTTTCAATTCAACCTGAGTTTAATGATTCAATTATTCATGGCAGCTCATTTCCCGTATAAAAGCAAGATTTTGAGATGTACTGCATTGCATTGCATTAAGCAGTCTCTCTAGTAGATCCCCTAAAACTTAAATTTGAGGAGCAAAAGTGATTAAATTTGAGGAGCAAAAGTGATATTTGGGCAAAAGAGCTAACTAAGCACATCAAGTGATATTTGGGCAAAAGAGCTAACTAAGCACATCCCTTAAGCCAAAACTTACCCCTTTGCTCTGTCGGGCCAAAAGAGCCAACTAGCACATCCCCTAAACCCAAAACTTGACCTCTTTGCTCTCACTCACAAATTTAAATTTGGTATGTGGCTGCTCGGTTGACTAAAATTCCTGTGCCCCCTCATGCCCCCCGGCGCTGCCACCACATTAGCCGCTATCGGCTGTCCCCTTTCATGATGACTGGCAAAACGGGTAGGTTGTCCTTCGTCGGACCCTTGGAAACCTGTGCCAACACGAGAGACCCATTGGTGGCCACAATTTGGCGGCGCAACCACCAGAAGTGCGACGCAGGCAACTCCTCCACCACTCGAGGCCGGGGACGGGATGGATTCAGACGCTACAACTTGTGACGGCGACATGATCGAGGAGATGCTCAAAAGGTGCTCCCTCTTTTCATTTTATTGGTTGCATTTGCTTAGTATAGTGATGCATCATTCGATATTGATTGCTAGATTCTTCCTTTACTTTTGTAGTGATCAAATGAACAGTTATGCCCAAGCTTTCATGGATGAATTGGATTCAAGCAACACACTAGGGCTCCATGACATTGCGACTTAGAACCAAATGAGAGAAGTCGAGATGATGGACGAGGAGATTGATGAGAGAAGTGAATTGGAGGCCGAGGATGGGTAACTAAGAGCGTGTTTGGTTCTTGGGTCTCATCTGGCCCGCACCCACCATACAAATTTCTGGATGTTTCGTAGGTTGCACGTCTAAATGGACTTGGCCCGAGCGATGCAAAACATGTCCATGGAATGGCCCAGATCCAACAGGAATGATTGAAATCGGAAGAGAAGAGATGGCAGAAATAAGCTCTAATGCAACCTATCAAAAAACATATGTTGTATACAACACCTCTTGTACACCCATATTATACAGTTCACCAAACACTCATATTGATCGCAGTTGATCCTTGCATCATCTTAACCAGGCAGTCTCACCCATGATCCTCCACATGATGCAGGTTGGAGCTATGCAGGCAAACACGCCCTACAACATCGATGAAGACAAAGCTTTTGTGTGAAGCTTGACTCAACGTCTCTCTCGATGCCACGGTCGGTGCCTACTAAATAAACGAGAGATTTTGGACTCACATTGAGGGTGCTACAACAACATTGTGCCTATCCGTTACAACGGCGACAAACCATTTGGTTTGCATCATTGCTACAATAAGCTGGGCATGATAAGTGGATAAGAAGGAACTTTGAAACCACACAAAAGAGCCAAAGCTCAACAATGATGAAGAATAGGACTTTGTAGAGAACCCATCTACTCCCCATGTGCGTCCGGATGAAGGAAAGCATGCAAATCAAGTCAAGAGGAAAGATGGTGTTGGAGCTTACAAAGAAGAGTTGATTGCAATGCCGGATGTGAAAAGGCTTTGGCGGCTGAATGCAAAGAGGAGAAGATGAATTGTTTCAATAAGATGAAGACCATGGAGGAGAAGTGGAAGAAAAAGGCCGTGGCTGAGGATAGAAAGGTGCTTGCGGATGAGAAAAGGCTTGAGATTGAGATGAAAAGGCTTGAAAGGGAGGAGGTGGAGAAGAAGAAATTGCTAACAGTGAGATGCAAAAGCAGCAATGGCAGCCGAGGAGTGGAAGGAGAAGAGGTTGATGAATGAAAGGCTTTTATTCACAAAAAATTAAAACCAAAACATACAAAAATTAAAAAAATGCCAACAAAAACTAAAAAATGAAAAGAAAAAAAATGTTCAAAAAAAAAACGGACGAGAAAAGTGCAAAAAGAAACCGGCACATGGGCCGGCCCATCCCGCGCGCTCTTCACTCGATTTCCCGGCTATATTACTGCGAGTAAGAGCATCTTCAACAGACGCCCCAAACGACGCGCGCGCGGTAAACCCAGCTTTTAGCGCGCGCAGGGCGGTTTGCCGCGCTCCAGCGGCCGCGGGAAACAAGCGCGCGCCGGAACCGTTTACGCGCGCGCGCGAAAAGGCGCCAGCTCGCGCGCGCCTATAAAGCTGCGCGCCGCTTCGCCACGCGCTTCTCCACACTTCCTCTTCCCCTCTTCCTCTCCCTCTCTGTCACGCGCCGCTCCAGCGCCCCGCCACCGCCGCGCCGCCATGCCGCCGCGCCGCCGAGGAGCGTCCAGCTACCGCGGCGTCCGCCTACGCCCCAACGGCTGCTACACCGCGGAGATACGCTCCGGCGAACTCCGGCTCGGCCTCGGCATGTACGGGATGGCGCGCGAGGCCGCCCGCGCGTATGACGCGGCGGCGTGGCGTCTAGGCCGGCCGCACGGCCAAATGAACTTTCAAGATGTGTACACGCTCCAGCAAGCGCTCAACCTCGCCCCTCTGCCTCGTCTGAACACGGCGGAAGACCGTGCGGAGCACGCCGAGCGGCAACGCCGCCTCCTCGTCGCCCAGGAGGACGAGCGGGTCATGACGGAGTGGCGCCAGCGCCACCCGGAGGACGTCGCCTACGAGCAGGCCTACTGGGCAAGGCGCCGCGAGGAGGACACGCGAAGGCGCCGCGAGACGCGGTTGGAAAGGCGTCAGTGGAAGGCGTTGGCGAATGCGCAGTCCGACATCGTTGCAGCAGGTGGGCAGTCGTTCTTCGCGCCGAACGATGATCGGTGGCTGGACATCTGGCTAAACACCTCGGACGACACCGCCGAGGATGATAATGGTGATGATGATAGCGACTTAGAGTAGTTTCTATCTAGTTGCGCCGTAGTTTATCTATGCTTTCGAACTATCTATCTAGTTGCACCGATGTAAAGTACCTTTGTATCGTTTTTTATTTATGCAATCTATTTAGTTTTTATTTTATCTATGCGTTCGAAAATTAAAAAAAAATTTGTGTGCGCGCTGCATTTTAGCGCGGCTGCTGAAACGGGCACAGCGCGCCGCGCCAAACCAGGCGATGAGTGCGCGCTAAAGCTGTTTTTTGCGCGTGCTGTGTTGGGCGCCTGTTGGAGATGCTCTAAAGCCCAGAGTTAGAGTTAGGATTTACCGCGAGCTTCCTTCCGGTCGAATCGATCCCGGATGCTTAAAAAGAAAAAGAAAACTCGATTCGACCCCGAATCGCAGGCCGCAGCTCGACGTCGGCGGCAAAGCCCTCGCCCGAGACTCCCGGCTCCGGCCGCATAGGCGACGACGGCATGGGCGACGGCGAACCAGGAGGTGGAGGGCGTCCTCCCGGCGAGTGGCCCAGGCAGCAGCGCGCGTCCGCGCTGCCTGCAGCAGAGGCAGGTGGCGGCCGCAAGCGCTGGCGAGGTGGTGATTCCGGCGCGACGACTTCGCTGGGCCTGGGCGGCCGATCCGGCGAAGCAGAGAATCCAGCAGGCCCCGGCTCGAGCTCGGTGGCGTCGGCGCTAGCAGGCGGAACACGGATAGGTTGGGTACCTCCTGCCCGTTGCTCAACTTTGTCGAGTTTCGTTTTTTTTCTTCATATTATATCATACATGTTTCTTTGTGATGCTCATTGTATTTGTGTATGCGAAAATTTGCAATTACATCTGCGGCTTGCCCATGCTTCGACAAATTCCTAGGACCGCCGCTGATATGTCCCTTCGTTCACAGTGGTGTGTTTGCTGCAGATGGATCGATTTCTTCATTACTAGATAAAAGAAGAAGCTCACCCTGCCGGCCGGATGATAATTCTCAATGTGGCAACAAAATAACATATTCAGGACCAGACCTTCCGGAGGTATGTGTTCTCATAACGGGGGACTTGTATTGCTAGTGAAAAATATCAGCAGAATGGCTAAATCAAAATTTATGAACTTATCTTTCACTGCTGCAAGCTTTGCTTTGTTCTGCTGCAGCTAACTCTCGAGCAGAAAATTGCTCCAGGAGTTCTAGATCCACCGTGGTCTTGATACGTACTAGACTTTTTTTTTTGCAGGGGGATACGTACTAGACTTCCTAGAACTCTTTTCAGCTGTGTCATTTGTTTTATTTGCTGCGATTGCTCGTCTTCCTTTCTCTTTATGCCTACAAGAACCAGTTGCAGATTGTCCTTAGCCTGGGCCAATTTTAGATTATGCCCTCCTTTCCCCGCTTAAATCCAACATTTACAAATCTAGCATTGTACATTATTGTTCCGTATTACGAGTACTTCCTTGGTACATTTCCACTGAAATACTAATGATGATATTTTTCTACTTTTGCATGCAGGACATCTGGCGTCATATACATTTCCTACTGCCAATGCAAGATGCTGCCCGTGCTGCCTGTGTGTCTCACTCCTTTCTATGCTCCTGGAGATGCTATCCCAATCTTATCTTCGTGGAAGAAACAATGTGCTCCAAAGAAAATTTACGTAAGAGAACAGTGGGATCAAATGGTATACGAGACTACAACAACAATATCCACCGTGTTTTAACAAACCACTCAGGTGCTGGCGTGAGGAAATTCAGGCTTGAATATCATGTTCCTTATGATGCAAAATCATATCGCCGTCTCAGTAGTTGGCTTCAGATTGCTGTCACACCAAGTATTGAAGAACTCAACCTTGTAGTATGGCCGAAAGAGGCAACATTTATTTCGCAAAAAAGAAAGAAAAAGGCAACGTTTAACTTTCCAATCACACTGATGTCTGACCTGTGTAAAGGCTCAATTCAGCATCTTCACCTTACCAATGTGGACCTGCATCCAACATTTCAACTTGGTTTGAGAACCTTGAAATCGCTCCATCTGCATGGCGTGAATATTACGGGGGACGAGTTAGGGTGCCTTCTATCTAATTCCTTTGCTTTGGCACACTTGAGACTTCAATATTGTCATGACCTCATTCGCCTGGAGATACCTTGTCTGCTGCAGCGGCTCAGGTTCCTGGAGGTGCTTGAATGTAGTCTTCAAGTGTTAGAGATCAATGCTCCAAATATCTCCAGATTCCGTTTCATGGATTATGATGTGCAACTCTCGCTTGGAAAGTCACGGAAAATGAAGAACCTGATGTTGAACAATAGCTGTGGCATCAGTTATGCTATTGACAACCTTCCTTCCTGTGCGCCGAAAGTTGAGACTCTTACCATACATTCTAGTTATGAGGTATTCTCTCACAAGTAAGTTGGTAAGTGATATAACAGTAGCCATATCTTGGAAATAATTAACCTGAGCCATCTTTACGCAGATAATTAATGCACCAGTGGCGTCTGGCAAATTTTGCCACCTCAAGATCTTGATTATTTATTTTTTGGGACTCCATTCTCATCGGGACTATGATTATTTATCCTTGGTTTCTTTTTTTGATGCTTCTCCTTTGTTGGAGAAGTTTGTCTTGTTTGTAAGTCACTGTTCACCCTGCAAAGATTATCTAATTCCCATGTTTGAATCATGAATTTAAATGTCTTGGCCTTTGATCTTCAGGTATCACCTGTGCAGTCCAAGTATGACTGGTTTGAGGGGGATCCCTCATCTCTGAGACAAATGTCAGAACACCGCCATCGCAACCTCAAGAGTGTGAAGATCAGCAGTTTCTGCCCCCAAAAAAGCATGGTTGAGCTAGCACGTCATATTCTTGAGAATGCAACATCGCTTGAGTGCCTTACATTGGACACTACTCCTATTAGTTACCGATGTTCTGGCGATATATTGGACAGGAAATGCCCTCCACTGGAAACTGCATGTGTAAGGGATGCACATAAATCGCTCTTGGCTGTGAGAACATACATCGAGGGGAAAGTTAGCTCTACAGTCAAGTTAAACCTACTAGGGCCTTGCACCCGGTGTTATGCTATGTGAAATTCAGATGTGAAATCATCATGCTTATCCTGTGTTAAATTATGTAAGTTTAGCTGTGTTGTGCTTTGCATTTTAAGTTTGTATAGCTGTCTAGTGTTTGGGGTTCTGTGATACTACTTTCTTTATCAGCAGACAATCCATTTTATGTAATATTACTGGATTCACAGGCCATGATATTGTTGCGGATTGAGTTTATATATTTTTGGCTTGCAGTCATGCCGAACAGTTGTATGAGATAATGTAAACTAAATTGTGATGAAGAAACTCCGGCAAATGCTGAACTGTTCAACAATGCTGAATATGCAATGACCATGCGCCCTTGAACCACAATTCTGTGGCTGCGGCCATCTACACTGGCTGGAACCTTTGGAAGGAACGGAACAGACGTGTCTTCGATTCAATCTCTGAAGCTGGCGTTGTGCATCTTATCAAGCAAGACCTCCTCCAGCCTACTGTTTTCCATGCACGGGCTCTCGTACTGCGAGAATGATCCACCCCCGGAACCTGATTAATTGTCTTTGTTTTATTTCCTTCTGCGAGCTACAATTAGCATCAACGAACAGCTACTCCCTCCGTCCCATAATATAAGATGTTTTAGCTTGCAAAAAAGTCTTGTATTGTGAGACAGAGGGAGTAGTTGTTAGCAGAGGCTATTTGTTTCATGTACTCCTTAATAGGTAGGCAGAACACCGCCAAGTGCTAATCCCTCAAAGAAAGAAGAATACTCTGGTAAATTATCCGTTTCAATCTTCTAGCAACGTGGAGGAAAAATAGTGACCTGGTTTATATAGACCAATTACCAAATCTATCTATCATCGCGGGCATAACCATAAAAAAGATAATTAAAAAAGTGTAGTTATTAAAACATTATAAAGTTGACGATTCCCATCATGAATTTGACCGTCGGGTCGGGCTAATTCAATACAAATCAGTACCGAGAAGCATGTGCCCATCACTCCTACAATGACACCGAAGATGAAATAGATCCTAATATACTTGTGGTTAGTAGAAAAGAACAATCGAACTAGATTTGTCATTTGCTTTTTGTTTGGTGAAATGGAGCAACAACTGCCATGATACTGAAGACTCTCTCCAGGCCCATGCGTCGCTCCCTCCCCTAGGCGACATGGGCGGCGGTGTGCCTCCAGCCCTCCGGTCCTCCCCATGCCCCTCCCTCGCCGTCATCGGCGCTCTCCTCCGGGCAAAGCCTGCGGAAGCCGGCGGCGGCAGGATCTGGTTCGCTCGCCTCGGTTGGTTAGAGCATCTCCAGCCGTTGGAGCCGCCTAGGACAATCACCGGACCAAAAATAGCACGTCCTGGGGGGCAAAACGCTTTCGCCGGATGAAACGTGAGTACATTTTTCCAGCGTTGGTGCCCCCAGGACAATCACCGGGCAAAAGTGATTGGGCGGGCCAGAAAAAAAAGGACGCGTGGGGGAATAGGATTGGCTGTTGCTTCCGCCGCCCCCAAGAGCCCCCCAGCGCGCTGGGTTTAGCCTGGGTTTGCCGGCGCTAT
>NC_041388.1:444097864-444122194 GCF_002162155.2 Triticum dicoccoides
CGGTCGTGGATCGGGGGAGTCCACGGCGGGGTTTAGTGGTCGGTGCGGCATCCTCGCATCGACGCGTGCGGTGGCGTGGCCGGAGATTCATCGGGGCAGTTATGCAACGATGAAGGCTGCCGGTGCATGGGCTCGCTGGTCCAGGTCGAGGCGGCGCCCGATATGCTTGCTCCGGCGTTGGTGCGGGCTCCGGCGTTGATGATCTTCCACTCGCAACCACACTTGCTATCTTTGGCCAGTTTGGTGTGGTTGGTGCCAGAGCCTCCGCCTCCCAAGAGGCTCATTGAGGTGGTTGGGTTCTGAGCTCTGGGCAAAAGCTTTGGCTGGCGGGGGTCGGTACCGGTGGCGAAGGCGTCCATGGACGTCTTTATCCTCCTTGGAGGCGTCGCGAAGAGTTCACCTTAGCACCAGGTCATTGCTTGCTAGTACTAGGTTCCGACGGTTGTGGGCGTGACCAGATCCCCTCGCACATTGTCCGGTGGGGTGTTTGGTGTGCGAAGCTCTGGGCGAAAACTTTGTCCTGGATAGGGTTGGCGCCGGTGATGTTGACACCCATGGGTGTCATTTATTTCTTGGAGGCGTTTTTGGTTAGAGGTTTTCTATACTGAGGTTTTTGCATTGTTGCCCTTTAATCAACAATGATGTTCTATGGTTTTTGGTCTAGTTTTTTTATAAACCAGGCCAACTCTTTTCTTCTTAATGAAATAGTACGAGCACCGTACCCTGATCTCTGATGAGGTTTAGTCAAAAAATTTCTTTTTTGTTTTGACAAATTGCTTGGAAGAGAAGAACCTTAATACTAAACATAGAAACAGAGAATAATATTAATTGCGGAGTTGCCGTTTTCCCCTTCTAATTCCCTTTTCAGATCCTTTGACTTAAAAAACGGACCCTAGAGGGAGCCCAGCCGGGTGCGCCGCGCGGAGGCAGGGAACGCACCAGCCACGGGAGGCCATCACTCAATGGACGACGCTGAGGGCACTCTCACCCGCAGAGCCTCCCAGGAGGCAGCTAGCTGGCGCTAGCGACTCCACCCGACTGGGGGTGTGCGTCGCTGGCTGTGGCCCCGGGCGGACCTGGCCTCCCTGTTGCGCGTGGGGACGCCAAAACACCAGTACACCACATGAGTGTAGCCCCTGGAGCAACCGCGGTCCATCCGTCATGGACCCCCGAGGCGAGTTGTCCGTGTGCACGCCGTCTGGACAAATCGAACGGTATGGGGAGCCCAGGGAGACACCCACGAAACGCCAACACGCAACGGACGGCGTGGAGGCCCTCCTCGTTAAGATGGTCTCCAGAAGACCGATAATGCTCCATCTACGAACAGGCTAAGTAAAGTAACGTAATCTTTCTAACTATAATCCTCTCCCTCCTGATTTCAACTGGGGTGGCCCCCAGGCACTAATCTTCATCCAATTAACCACCTCCACATCAACCTGGTCTAGCATTACTCCCAGAAGACAGGTACGCTAAGGCTGGTTATAGTGGGGAGTAACTTAGACTAGTGTCATATGCATGACACTAGTCTAAATTATTACCTTCATAATGCAAAGTAACATAATAGTAGTATCATAGATGGATTCATTTATTAGCTCGTAGACTCATCTTGTCTTAGAAAGCGCTATGTTATAGTAACATATTATGTTATCACCTCTAATTAATTACTTATCACATAAGCAGAATTTTCTTAAAGTGTGCTATATTACTAGCTAAGTTACTCCCACTATGACTAGCCTAACATCCTTTATAGGAGGAGGAAGTAATGACTCTTCCGTTATCCCTGTAATTTGTTTGATTGAGAGCAATAAAGTAAAGCAGGTTTATGCCCTGATAAAAAAACTCACATCCGTTATCCCGAACTGCTCTATCTTTGCTGGCTCTAACTCTAAATTTTGTGCGTGCATCTAAACAAACCAGACAAGTACCTCGCTTGAATGAATGGAGGAAGCCAATGTCAGATTTTCAAGCTTTGAATGTGGATGCATCTTTTTCTGTGGAAGATGGCCTAGGTGCTTGTGGAGCTGTAGTGAGGGATCACAACGATGGATTCATTGGAGCTTGTACAATACCGATGGAGCATGTCCCCGATGTGGTCTCCGCAGAGGCTGAGGCAATGAGACAAGGTCTACTGTTTTTGCAAAGCCTAGGATGCAGCAAGGTTCTTATACAATCTGATAACGTTATTGTGGTGGACGCATTGAAGAATAATGAAGGCCATTCATTGGTTGCTGCTCCAATTCTTAATGATTGTCGAGTGCTACTGAAAGAATTCGGGAAGGTCTACTTAGATTTCTGTAATAGAGAGTCTAATTGTGTTGCGCATGAGCTAGCTAGTTTCAGGAGAGGTAATCCACCGACTGTGTGGTCGGATAACCCCCTAAATTTTCTGTTGAAGTTTTTAGCGGATGATGCAAGTGTTATCTAAATTAATAAAGCTAGCCATGAAGGTCTTCTCCTAAAAAAAGTAAAGCAGGTTTATGCCCTAATAAAAAAACTCACATCCTGACGGGAGCGAAGCGTTTTCGGGGCAATCGCATCGTTTCCCTAACATAGCACACCCACACCTCAGTTTGAGTCTGCTTCTGAACTCGTTGGTTCCTACTAATGATTACTGCGTAACACTGATGTGCTGCAGATGGTCGAACTATTGCTGCATTAACTAAAAGAGAAAGCTCACCCCGCCGACGGGTTGATGATTCTCAAGGCAGCAAAAGGATAAGATGTTCATTGCCAGACCTTCCAGAGGCACGTCCCTCAGTTGCAGCAGTGGGAAACTACTGTTGCAAGCACAATACCAGCATCACAGGACTTGGCAATTTATACTTCAGTTGCTGTGATATCCTACATTCCTGTCAGGGGTGTCACATAGGTCCCCAAACTATGAAAATCATCATCCAGGTCCTCGAAATGCAATAGCAGAATAGACTCCCTACAACTCTTTGCCGTGCGAGCCGTGTCATTTGTTTTATTTTGCCATGAACTCGTACTTCTCATAGTTTTTCCTCTTGTTTATGCCTACAAGAACATTTTGCGACTTGTTCCTAACCTTAGCTGCATCTTTGCTTATGCCTAAAACCAACATGTACAAAGGAAGTCTTGTACAGGGCACTTGGTACTTTTGCCTCTGCAATTCTCATGATGAACTTTTCTACTTGTGCACACAGGACATCTGGCATCATATACATTCCCTCCTGCCAATGCAAGATGCTGCCCGTACCGCGTGTGTTTCTCACTTCTTTCTGCGCTCCTGGAGATCCCATCCCAATCTCACCTTCACGAATGAAACGATGTGCTGGAAAAGAAATCTAAAAACAGTGGGACCGGATATTATTAGAGACCACAACAACAAAATTGACCGTGCTCTAATGAAACACTCAGGCCCTGGCGTGAAGAAATTCAGGCTTGAATACTTTGTTCCTCGTGATGCAGAACCATATCATCGTCTCAATAGTTGGCTTCAGATTGCTGTTACACCAATGATTGAAGAACTCGACCTTGTAGTATGGCGGAAAGAGGAAATGTTTGGTTTGCAAAAAAGAAACAAAAAGCCAACGTTTAGCTTCCCATGCACACTTCTATCTGACAGGTGCCGAGACTCGATTCAGAATATCCGCCTTGCCAATTGTGTATTACGTCCCACGTGTCAACTTGGTTTGAGAAGCTTGAAAACGCTTGATCTGCATAATGTGTATATTACAGGGGATGAGTTAGGGTGCCTTCTCTCCAATTCCTTCGCTTTGGAACAGTTGAAGCTTGTACTCTGTCATGATATAATTCACCTCGAGATACCTTGCCTGCTGCAGCGTTTCAGTTTCTTGGAGGTGCTTGCATGCTCGAGCCTTGAAGTGATTCAGAATAAAGCTCCAAATCTCTCCAGATTTTGGCTTACAGGTAATCAAGTGCAAATCTCACTTGGAGATTCCCTGAACGTGAAGAACCTGAAGTTGGACCATAGCTGTTCCATCAGTTATGCTATTGACACCCTTCCTTCCGGTGTGCCCAACCTTGAGACACTTACCATAAATTCCACTCGTGAGGTATCCTCTTACTCTTAAGTTGGTGAGTGTCATTATAAAAAATATCCATATCTTCGAATAATTAACCCGACACATATTTTTGCAGATAGCCAATGCACCAATGGCATCTAGCAAATTCCTCCACCTCAAGGTCTTGTGTATTAATATTTTTGGAAGCAATTTCCACCGGGACTACGATTATTTATCGTTTGTTTCTTTTTTTGATGCTTCTCCTTCCCTGGAGACTTTTCGCTTATACGTAAGTCCTGTTCACCCTTTCCTAACAAAATACACTGTTCATCTTGCAAAGATTATCTAATAACCATGTTTGAATGATCAATTTCAATATCTTGGCCTTTTATCTTCAGGTAGGTAGGCAGTTCAACTATGACTCGTTTGAGGGAGATTCCTCATCCCTGAGGCGAATTCCAGAACACCGCCATGGCAACCTCAAGAGTGTGAAGATCACCGGTTTCTGCCCCCAAAAGAGCATGCTTGAGCTAACACGTCATATTCTTCAGAATGCAGCATCACTTGAGCGCCTTACATTGGACGCTAGTCCTGTAAATTACTGGTGTTCTGGTAATATACTGGGCAGCAGATGCTTTCCAATGCAAACTGCATATATAAGGGAGGCACATAAATCAATCTTGGCTGTGAGAACATACATTGAGAGCAAAGTTCCCTCTAAAGTCAAGTTAAATGTTCTGGAGCCTTGCAGCCGGTGTCACCCTTTGTGAAAATTTCAGGTGGCAAACCATTGTAGTTACTCAGGTGGCAAACCATTGTAGTCACGCTTTATGAGTCTTTTAGGATGGCAAATCTCTATCAGTTCTAGTTCATATTAGTGGTTTTGTCAGTAGAAAACTGCTTCGCCGGTTCTGAATCCTCTATGGACGAGACTTCCTACTGCTATTTCAAATTAAATGTTCTGGGCCCTTGCAACCGGTGTCATGCTGTACGAAATTTAAATGTCAAACTATTGTAGTTACTCATGTTCAGTTCTGTAGTTTTGGTTGTGCTGTGCTTTACTTCTCAAGTTACCAGAGGTGTTTGGTGTTCGGAGTTTATGGTAGTACTCCCTTCGTAAAGAAATACAGTAGTAATCTAAACGTTCTTATATTTCTTTACGGAGTACATTCTACATTACTTGGTATTAGACTGTCCAATGTACACGTCATATTGCTGGGTACACTGCCATTGATCATTGCTGGCAAGTTTGTTCGTTTAATCTTCTGGTAAGTTTGTTTCTTGAAGATAAAGTTTGAGGCAATCAACAAAACAATCTGCTTTCTTCTAGCAGAGTTCCTACATATGTGGGTCACACATTTTACTAATGTGTAGCTACCTGATTACTGTGTAACAATCGAAGCAGATATATCACCTTAGAGTACAAATTAATGAACATGTCAAATAAAAAATGCAAATAAGCAAAATAGGCATTCAGACGATAGCACATGACATCCTGATACCCTACACTCCACATCTGTTCTTTAGTATCCAATAAATAACACCACAAAGAGAAAGGAAAAAGAAATTTAAATAGTCCATCATCCTTTCACTAGGGGAATTTTTTTTCTCGAATACGCACGAGTGTGCGTATCATTTTATAAAGAAGAGGGGGAAGACTTCCCATCCACAGTGATACAATGGTATTTACACGGCTCTTACATCCGCCTCCACATGGAGTAGTTACATGAGTCGACTACTCACCGAACCCCACCCCTGCTAGTCCCGCAAACACTCCATCCAAGTCCCCTTTCAAAAGCCCTGCTTGCCTCCACGTCCTTCCTTCCCTCTCGATCCGCCTGAGTACCTGCACTGCGGAGGGGCTTGCACCGTTAAAGACGACATCGTTCCGGTGCATCCATATCACCCACATGCCCAGCAAGCACAAGGCTCTCATGGTCCGCCGTTGGTCTCGTCGCTGCTCTTGCCTTAAGCACCATGATTCGAGGGTGTCCTCGGCGCAAGGCTCCAGCTCCGGCCGATCAGTGGCCACACTCATCCGGTGCCACACTTCTTTTGAGAGGGTGCAACTCACCATGAGATGACTCATTGTTTCCTCTTGCTGGTCGCAGAAAGGGCATGCATCCTGATGAGGTAGCCCACGGCTGGCGAGTCTGTCGGAAGTCCAACACCGATTCTTGAGAGCAAGCCACGCAAAGAATCGACATGGCAGTGGTGCTCTCGATCCCCATGTAAATGCAGCTGTAGGCGCCACCTCTAGCCCCGCAAACCTTGCCGCATACGCCGAGCGTGCCGAGAACATGTCGTCCTTCTCCCATGCCCAGTTAACTGAGTCCGGCGTGCCCGTATCCAGCTGCACAGTCACTACTCTTGACCAGAGGAGCATGAACTGATGCAGTGTAGCCTCAGTTATGTCTGGCCCAATGTCTCCTGCCCATGATGCATCCGCCATGGCTGCCGAGACTGTGCGCGCAAGCCTTGCACGCTTGGGAACCCTGTCATAAACCAGCGGTGCAAGCTCACAGATGCGGAATCCCTGCAACCAACGGTCCTCCCAGAACAACGTTTCCTGCCCATTGCCGACCACGGCCCTAGTTGCTGCGTGTCCGTCCTTTGGAGCCACGACCATCTTGCTTGCAAGGCTATGTTGAGCCAGCAAAGATTTGGAATGCCTAGGCCGCCAGCCCACTTCCGTCGACAGACCATGTCCCATGCAACCGAACAGTTTCCTCCATTAGCCTCCTTCTTTCCACACCACAAAAAGCCTCGGCAAATGCGCACCATCGCTGATATAGTCTTGGGGGGTAGATCCAATGCAAGCATGGCATGGATGGGGATCGCACACAACATTGATGCTATTAGTATTAGCCGTCCACTCTTAGGCATGAGTGCTGCCCGCCAGTTTGGGAGGCAGTTTGCAAGTTGATCCACAAGGCCTTGAAGCTGCGCCGCTAATTGTTTGCGAATTGTTAGCGGCAGCCCCAAATATTTGCAAGGGAATGCCCCACTCGTACAGCCAAGCAGAGCGCACACCTCATTGAGGTCCTCCTGAGGGCACCTTATGCCCATTGCTGCACTTTTTGCCATGTTCACCCATAGTCCAGAAGCATACCCAAACTCATCCAAAATGGCTCTGCACACCCTGGACTCCAACTCCGCAGACTTGAAGAAAACCATCACATCATCCGCAAACATGGACACCCTTTGATGTGCGCCTGAACGGGCCAATGGTGCTAGCATGCCTCTGGCCGCGGCCAACTTGAAGAGGCTCCATGCATAGTATGAATATCATTGGGGACAGCGGAGCCCCTTGTCTTAGCCCTTGGCAGTTGTAAATTGGCTTCCCCGGAGTCCCATTGATCATGATCCGTGTGGAGGTTGCTAGCAAACCACACATTCAAGAGATCCACCTCCTCCCGAAGCCCAAGCATGCCAAGACCTCAATAATGAACGGCCACTGAATGGAGTCAAACACCTTAGATATGTCAAGTTTAAGCATAATTGTTGGCACCTTGAGCGCATGTAGGTGCCTTGCCGTGGCTTGCACCAGCATGAAATTATCATGCAAGGAATGGCCTCGGACAAAAGCACTCTGGTGGTGCCCGACCATATTCGGTAACACCGCGGCCAACCTCATGGCCAGAACTTTCTTGAAGATCTTGACCGCTCCATGCACAAGGCTCACCAGAAGGTAGTCACGTATATCCACAGCCCCATCGCGTTTTGGTAGTAGCGACACAATCACCTTGTTCAACACAGAAACAAGAGCAAAGGAAAATTCGTTTAACACAAGATGATACATGAAACACCGTAAGTTGTATACAAAATAGACCATAGCTCCTTGTAGGAAGGGGGGAGAAAGGTTGTTTAATAAACATTATTCGTGTGGGTGTGTCATTGTTGAAGCTATATTCTGAAGAAGGTGGTTTCATAAATATTGTTGCAAGTTTTTCTCCTTACAGTAGCATATATAGGAGCTCTTTGATTTGGTGATGCTGCAACCCGAAACTGTTGGATGTTCATGTTTGTAATGTCAAGCTGCAGGTACCTATTACTGTATGCGGTTGCAAGGCAGGGAGCTTGATCACTAGGACGAGCTGGGCGTGTAAGGTTGGGCAGCCATGTGAGGACTGAAAATTATATACCGGGCAAGAATGATATTGCCTTGGGTGTATGCCTTCTCTCACAATTTATAAGTAGTCCATCATCCTTGTTGGGAAGACCTAAACATATATTTCCTTGTTTCCTATTTCAAAATGTAGGCTCCGCCAATGCTGCTTTTAAATTTTAAAAAAGAGAGTAAAGTGCACGGTAAGTATACAAAATTGTTGCGGAAGTTCAGTTTCATACATCAACTTCAAAATCTCAGTCTGATACATGGCCTTGCTATTACCATACATCAGTCTTCATTGGGTTTAACATGAACTCATTGCATTAACTTCTCGCTAGCTTTGCCCCTGATCTAGTCGATACGCTTAGCATCAAAGGCCGGCAAAACCCTTGTAATAAGATGACCTAGAAAATGAAAGGGGAGGGAGGCCCAGCTCAGGGCGCTACTATGTTCGTCATCGTCGTCCTCCTCCTCTGGAGCTGCAACATCCTCCCTGCCTTCTCCACTGGCCGTGGGGCATGTGAACGCCAACTCAAGCAGGTTCATGAAATGTGTGAAACCCTGCCCTTCGTTTGCCTGTCTCTTCTTTCCGCACAGAAAGCTCCCGTCAAGGGGGTGCAAAATCTGAAAGCTCTCGGGGCAAAATGCACAGGCGGTCTTCAAGTGACTTTTGCGCGACGACTTCTCTGTGGATAGAGAACAAAAGAAAAAAAAACACAAGTTAGGACTAGTGGTCACCGTGGTAAATCTGAAGGGAAACCATATGCAAGTGTACCAGAAAAGGTAATGCATATCATGGATGCCTTCTCATGGCGGTCCAGGTGTGGTGGTCGCTGCTTACCGATGATGGCGCATGTTTCGATGGCCGGCGCGCCGGAGTGGTGGTGGCTGTAGCGCAGCTCGGCGAAGAAGGTCTTGTCTGTGTCGTTGGCCTGGTTGCGCCTCCGTTTGCTGCTGGCGATCTTCTTCCTGCGAGCCACGAAGCTGACGTGGACCCAGATGTGGCTTTGGAAACCCACGTACGCGGCCATGAGAGGCTTGACGGCGACGAACTCCGAGCCCGGGTTGGTGGCGTTGTAGTGGCGGAGTGCGTGGTGGACGTGGCAGATGATGGAGGCGTCGCGCTCCCTGCAAAATCGATCCAGACATCACCATTAGCAATGGGTTAGTCGACACGAAAAAGACGATGGACCGCTCCTGGAGCGTTTGGTCCTCGCGGTGCAGGTCGTGCACGAAAGCCGGCGGCTCGCCGTCCTGCTTCCGCGTGAACATCCGCACCATGGACAACAGTGCCGATCCCATTGATGATGATCCAAAGATCGAGCGAGCGAGCGTCTTCTCGAGAACTGAGAGATAGCGCAGCGTACAATTCCCTAGCTGTGCCCGGCCCTGCCTCACTGTAACGCTATCGATCGTCTACGTGACTACGTCTAGTCCACCATAGGTACTTGCATATATAGATGGAAGCAGGGAAGATGTGCCACCCGATTCTCACATGTACTAATGCTCAACAGCCGAGCCTCGGTCGGAATCGGAACTGAAAATGAAAAGGAATCCAAGCTCGACTCGATCCACCGTCTGCAAGTTGCAACTCTGAAGCTGGTCAAATTTTTTTTTTTTAAACTGAAGCCGGTTCTCAACCCGCTCCAATCCAGAAACCCGCCGCGCACGTCTGTATATACACACTGGATTGGGTTTGTTGTCTTCCTGAGCCCACCTTCATCTTGCACGGCTTCATCTCATTGTGGTGGCTTGTCCATGATGAGGCCCCCGACGACTCCGTAGTGATGCTTATTGTACACTTGATGTTTGCTTGGAGTTGTATGAGGTGAAGTTGCTGTTTTCAGCGTCTATATATCCTTTCTTGGGTGTGTGTTGTGGTGGCGTATGTTTGTGTCGAATTGTGTAATGATGGTTGCTTTATATAAAGCGGGGAAACCCTTTTCGTCAAATTGTGTCATAAGTTATTTTTCTATACTTGCAGTAGCATTGGAGCTCTTTGATTTGGTGAATGTGCAGCTTAAACATTGTTGGATGTTCACGTTCATAGTGTCAAGCTGTAGGAGAACGGCATTTTGGAGCTCAGCCCCTTAAAGGCCAAATTTTTGAAAAATTAAAAAAATATACGTTAAAAAAATCTGGAAGAATTGTACAAGTACACAAGGATGTGATGTGTATATGTGTAAAATTCCAGAATGAAATATCTTGAGATGCGATCTGTGGGTTTTGTGAGATACAACTCCCCGACTCGCGACCTTATCCCCTCACGTGCCGCCACCCGCGAGGTGGCCAAGAGGGCACCTAGATCTCCACCACCAGCCACCTTCCTCCTCCCCCGCTGCCGTCAAGGGGCTCGGCTGGGCAAAGATCAACCGCAGCCGGTGGCGGCGGGGCTCTCTCATTCTCCACGGTTAGTGGAGCAGCGCGGGCTGCTCTCTCCGGCAGGGGCGCGGCGGCGAGCTAGCTTTCGGGCGGCGTGATCGAGGGTGGTTCGCGCGTGGCTGGCTGTGGCGGCGGCGGGTCTGACGCGTGGTGGGCCCCTGCGGCGATGGCTAGGAGCGGCGCGGCCGGGCTGCCCTGGGTCGTCGGGTGGCGGCAGTTGGCAACTTTGGTGATCGGCGGCCTTCTCGCGGGCGTGGGTAGTGAGTGGAGACCCGGGCCTCGGCCAGCGGTGGCGGGGTGTGCGTGTGGAGCCGATGGGAGACGGGGCTGGCATGGGTGTGGTGCGGCTGCCCAGCGGCCGGAGTTGCCAACGACGGACTGCCATGGGCTGCCTCCCATCTAGATCTAGGCTCCGATCTGATGGGGTGGCGCCTGCCTCTCCCGGGCGTTGTCTGGCAATGGGCTGGCAACACAGACTAACCGCCGGTGTCAGAGTTTGGCGTGGTCCTCCTGCCTAGGGTTCGGCTCCTCGCGCAAGGTCCAGTGCTTGGTCAGCCTTGAATCGGTGCTCGACTCTAGGTCGCCTCTGGCTCGGCCAAGGTGGGGTCTTGCAGTTTGATTGGAGGGCGTCCTCACGTTATTGCGTTGGTGAAGGTCCGTGGTGGCGGTGGTCGTGACAGAGCTAAGTTGGCGGTCAGATCAGTGTTGATGGTCGTGGACTTGGCGTCGTCTGAGCTATGGGCTCAACGATGGCCATCGGCAACCTTTAGGTCATGTCTCCCCTGGTCCACCGGGATTGGAGGGGACTTCAGGTGTCGGTGCCCCTACGGTGGTGGCGCTGACCGATGCCGGGTTTCTCTAGTCATGGTCTATGCACTGTGAAGCAGACAGTTGGCTATGTCTCGCGGCTTGGATGCCGGGGCGGCGGCCCTGGAAGGCAGTCCACATGGTTGGCTCTTCGGCGGGCACCATGGCAACGGTGGTAGTGGTGCCTCTTGGTCATGTGGGTGGCGAGGAGCATAGCGGTGGGTGGCTCGGGCACGATCTCTATCTCTGGCAGTGGAGGTGCCCTGTTCCGGATCTGGGGTTTTGATATCGTTGTGCTCCTCCTGAAGACGTCGTGGTGGCACGCGGGAGCTACCGGGCAAAAGCTCTGCGCTCCCAGGCGCCTGACGACGGTGACGGTCGCAGGCGCCGCTCTCTTCTTCAGGACGTTGTGGTGGTGCTTCCCTTCTTGATCGGGTTTCGGGTGAAAACCTTTTGTCCATTGTGGACTCAGCAGCGGCGACGCGTTGCGCTGGTTTCCCTCACGAGGGCGTTGTTGTGGAGTATAGGTGTACTAGGGAGTGGCATGACGATGTACCCAGTTCCTCTTGTATTATCTTTTGATAGCGTGGTCGCTTGTGGTGTGCGTGTGCCGATTATCCTAGGACCGGCTTTGTAAGAGAGCTACCTCTTTACCTTGTATCGTTCGATCGTATACTTTGTTTGATTGATGCTTTATATATAAAGAGGGGCGAAAACCTGTTTTGAAAGATGCGATCTGTGCAAAAAGAACAAATTCATGGACTTTTGAGATGAATAGTATCGTGCGTTGAAAGTCACATATTTGTCTTTTTTGCATAGCCTTCGTTCAGCGTATTTCGTCCTGAGAATTTACACACATATGTGTTATGCCTCCATGCATGTTTGTATTTTTTCAGAATTTCTTAAAATGTAAAAATATGAATTTGTTGAATTTTGAATTTTTGAAAAACCCGGCCTCGACGGAGGCCGAGCTCCAACAGCAATTTTCACAAGCAGCAGGTACTTATTACGGCAAAGAGCTTTCTAAAGGCTGTGTTACCTTTTCTTTTGAGACAATAAAGGTTGTGTTACCTAGCGGTGAAACATCTTCCTAACAATTACTTTGAGATAGGGGCCCACTATGTATAGCAAACATTGTATTGTGGCAGTTATCTCATCTACCTCCGTGAATAGTCAAATCTGTGTCAGCTAAGAGCATGGTTAATAATATAGCCGACGGTCGGCTATAAGAAGTATTCATGTCATCTACAGTCAACCTTTTAACCGGCATGTACAATAGTAAGTTTTAAATATGTACTAGTTTATTAATCGTTGGTCCACCTTATATCCTCACAAAATGTTTTGGGTCTCGTGTTGCAGCTGGCTAATAACCAAGAGCTCGCTTCTCTTCTCTCTCCTCTTCTCTCTCCCCCAACTAAGCAAATATATATTATTCTATTCCTTATAGCCTCCTTATGTCACCCTATTGTACTTGCTCTAAATGAGCCCATGTCAACAATGGAATATTACTTTTTCTCTCCAAAACAAGTACACACATTTTATCTTTGTTTAAAATTTTAGATGATCAATATCTTTCACCATAATGTTCTATTTTTGTATTTTTCATATATATTCAAATTCCTTGACACATGATCCATAGAGCAAGACCAATCTTGAATATATTTAACCTAATTTGCTTTTTTCCTATTTAAAAAATTGAAATATGATATTTGCGAAGATCCTTATTTCAGCGTTTCTTATGTGTGTTTTGTTCACTCATTTTAGTTTCAGTTATATTTCAAATATACCATTTTCTTGAAACACGTATTATTTTTAAAGGAGTGGAATTGGCTCCTGAAAGTAATTGAAGCCTATCTTTCAAATGGAACGAATGAATTTAGTACTTTGAAATGAGTGAAATCAGTTTTCTTAAAATGAGTGAAATAAGTTTTACTTGAATGATATTTCTTAAATGAGTGAAATTAGTTTTTAAAGTGAATTATTATTATTGTGAAACTCCATATTTCAGTGTCCTCACAGTGAAGTTGATTTGTTCACCATTTTAGTTTCAGTTATATTTCACATGTACCACTTCTTGAAACCAACGGTTTTTTAAACGAGTGAAATTAGATTTTGAAATAATTGAAACATGTCTTTCTTTCAGTTGAAACGAGTGAAATAAGTTGTTTGAAATGAGTGAAATCAGTTGTTTGGAATGGCTGAAATCAGTTTTTTAACATAGTGAAGCATACTTTTTGGAATGAATGAAATCCATCATTTTGAATGGGCCGAAACCCATCTTTTGAAAATGAGTGAACTATGAATGTTTAGTCTCCAACAAGATGAAGGGCGGATTGAGGGTCAGGCGGATCTCAAGCGTTTCATAACTAAGTACTACAAATCTTTGTTCAGAACTCCAACTGAAGGGAACTTCACCCCTGATGACCACCAAACAGAAGACATTCCACAAGTCACGACCGAAGAGAACGATATTCTTACGACACCCTCTTCTCGGAAGAGGAGGTGAGAGCTGCGGTCTTCCAGATGGAACACGGCAAGGCTCCAGGTCCTGATGGGTTCCCAGCAGAGTTCTATCATAATTTCTGGGATATCATCAAGTCTGACCTAATGGAACTATTCCACTGTCTTCATACCGGCCAACTTGACCTACATTGGCTCAATTTTGGTTATATTGTTTTGTTGCCAAAGACCAAGGAGGCTAAGCGGATCGAGCAAGGCAGACTGATATGCCTCCTTACTGTCAGCCTTTAAATTTTCACCCAAGTGGCCACTAATAGTCTCAACGTGATTGCTGACCATGTTGTTCGTCCCTCCCAAATGAATTTTATTCACGGAAGAAATATACTCGATGGATTAGTAATTTTGCATGAAACTATTCATGAGATGCATCGTAAACATGAGTGTAGTATTCAAAATTGACTTTGAAAAAGCCTACGATAAAGTCAAATGGTCGTTTCTCCAACAGGCCTTGAGAATGAAAGGTTTCTCCGATAAATGTCATGAGTGGATCCAAACCTTCGTTGCTGGACGTAGTGTGGCTATTAAAGTCAATGATGACATAGGACACTACTTCCGAACGAAAAAGGGCCTACGTCAGGGTGATCCATTGTCTCTAGTGTTATTTAACATTGCCGTTGACATGTTGTCTACTTTGATAGAGTGCGCCAAATAGGATGGCCAAATTGTAGGAGATACAATTTGCCACACCGTGTGGAAGGGGGCCTATCAATTTTGGAATATGCCAATGACACAGTTCTCTTCATGGACATAACCATGACAAGGCTCATAATCAGAAACTTTTGCTTTCATCCTTTGAGCAAATGTGAGGTTTAAAGATTAACTTTCATAAAAATGAATTGTTCTGTTTCGGAGTGGCTAAGGAGCCGGATGAAGGAAATATGCCCTAGAGGCAATAATAAAGTTATTATTTATTTCCTTATATCATCATAAAAGTTTATTATTCATGCTAGAATTGTATTAACCAGAAACATAATACATGTGTGAATACATAGACAAACAGAGTGTCACTAGTATGCCTCTACTTGACTAGCTCGTTAATCAAAGATGGTTATGTTTCCTAACCATTGACAAAGAGTTGTCATTTGATTAACGGGATCACATCATTAGTTGAATGATCTGATTGACATGACCCATTCCATTAGCTTAGCATCCGATCGTTTAGTATGTAGCTATTGCTTTCTTCATGACTTATACATGTTCCTATGACTATGAGATTATGTAACTCCCGTGTGTCGGAGGAGCACTTTGTGTGGTACCAAACGTCACAACGTAACTGGGTGATTATAAAGGTACTCTACAGGTGTCTCCAAAGGTACATGTTGGGTTGACATATTTCGAGATTAGGATTTGTCACTCCGATTGTCGGAGAGGTATCTCTGGACCCTCTCGGTAATGCACATCACTTAAGCCTTGCAAGCAATGCAACTAATGAGTTAGTTGCGAGATGATGTATTACAGAACGAGTAAAGAGACTTGTCGGTAACGAGATTGAACTAGGTATTGGATACCGACGATCGAATCTCGGGCAAGTAACATACCGATGACAAAGGGAACAACGTATGTTGTTATGCGGTCTGACCGATAAAGATCTTCGTAGAATATGTAGGAGCCAATATGGGCATCCAGGTACCGCTATTGGTTATTGACCGGAGACATGTCTCAGTCATGTCTACATTGTTCTCGAACCTGTAGGTTCCGCACGCTTAAGGTTTCGATGACAGTTATATTATGAGTTTATACGTTTTGATGTACCGAAGGTTGTTCGGAGTCCCGGATGTGATCACGGACATGACGAGGAGTCTCGAAATGGTCGAGACATAAAGATTGATATATTGGACGGCTATATTCGGACACCGAAAGTGTTCCGGGTGATTTCGGAGAAAACCGGAAAGCCGGAGGGTTACCAGAACCCCCCCCCCCCCGGGAGAAGTAATGGGCCATATGGGCCTTAGTGGAAAGAGAGAGGGGCAGCCAAAGGTGGGCCGCGCGCCTCCTCCCCCCCAGTCCGAATTGGACTAGGAGAGGGGGGGCGCCGCCCCCCTTTCCTTCTCCCTCCCCACTTCTTTCCCCCTCCTAGTAGGAGTCCTAATAGGAGTCCTACTCCTACTAGGAGGAGGACTCCTCCTTGGCGCGCCATAGTGGCCGGCCGGCCTCCTCCTCTCTTGAACCTTTATATATGGAGGCAGGGGCACCCCAGAAACACACAAGTTGATCCACGTGATCATATTCTTAGCCGTGTGCGGCGCCCCCTGCCACCATAGTCCTCGATAATATTGTAGCAGTGCTTAGGCGAAGCCCTACGATAGTAGTACATCAAGATCGTCACCACGCCGTCGTGCTGACGAAACTCTTCCCCGACACTTTGCTGGATCGGAGTCCAGGGATCGTCATCGAGCTGAACGTGTGCTAAAACTCGGAGGTGCCGTAGTTTCAGTGCTTGATCGGTCGGGCCGTGAAGACGTACAACTACATCAACCGCGTTGTCATAACGCTTCCGCTATCGATCTACAAGGGTACGTAGATCACACTCTCCCCTCTCGTTGCTATGCATCACCATGATCTTGCGTGTGCGTAGGAAATTTTGAAATTACTACGTTCCCCAACAGTGGTATCAGAGCCTAGGTTTTATGTGTTGATGTTATATGCACGAGTAGAACACAAGTGAGTTGTGGGCGATATAAGTCATACTGCTTACCAGCATGTCATACTTTGGTTCGGCGGTATTGTTGGACGAAGCGGCCCGGACCGACATTACGCGTACGCTTACGCGAGACCGGTTCTCCCGACGTGCTTTGCACATAGGTGGCTTGCGGGTGACAGTTTCTCCAACTTTAGTTGAACCGAGTGTGGCTACGCTCGGTCCTTGCGAAGGTTAAAACAGTGCCAACTTGACAAACTATCGTTGTGGTTTTGATGCGTAGGTAAGATTGGTTCTTGCTTAAGCCCGTAGCAGCCATGTAAAAGTTGCAACAACAAAGTAGAGGACGTCTAACTTGTTTTTGCAGGGCATGTTGTGATGTGATATGGTCAAGACATGATGCTGATTTTATTGTATGAGATGATCATGTTTTGTAACCGAGTTATCGACAACTGGCAGGAGCCATATGGTTGTCGCTTTATTGTATGCAATGCAATCGCGCAGTAATGCTTTACTTTATCACTAAACGGTAGCGATAGTTGTGGAAGCATAAGAATTGGCGAGACGACAATGATGCTACGATGGAGATCAAGGTGTCGCGCCGGTGACGATGGTGATCATGACGGTGCTTCGGAGATGGAGATCACAGGCACAAGATGATGATGGCCATATCATATCACTTATATTGATTGCATGTGATGTTTATCTTTTATGCATCTTATCTTGCTTTGATTGACGGTAGCATTATAAGATGATCTCTCACTAAAATTATCAAGAAGTGTTCTCCCTGAGTATGCACCATTGCGAAAGTTCTTCGTGCTGAGACATCACATGATGATCGGGTGTGATAGGCTCTACGTTCAAATACAACGGGTGCAAAACAGTTGCACACGCGGAATACTCAGGTTATACTTGACGAGCCAAGCATATACATATATGGCCTCGAAACATGGAGACCGAAAGGTCGAGCGTGAATCATATAGTAGATATGATCAACATAGTGATGTTCACCAATGAAACTACTCCATCTCACGTGATGATCGGACATGGTTTAGCTGATTTGGATCACGTGATCACTTAGAGGATTAGAGGGATGTCTATCTAAGTGGGAGTTCTTAAGTAATTTGATTAATTGAACTTAAATTTATCATGAACTTAGTACCTGATAGTATCTTGCTTATGTATGTTTGATTGTAGATAGATGGCCCGTGCTGTTGTTCCGTTGAATTTTAATGCGTTCCTTGAGAAAGCAAAGTTGAAAGATGATGGTAGCAATTACACGGACTGGGTTTGTAACTTGAGGATTATCCTCATTGCTGCACGGAAGAATTACGTCCTGGAAGCACCGCTGGGTGCCAGGCCTACTGCTGGAGCAACACCAGATGTTATGAACGTCTGGCAGAGCAAAGCTGATGACTACTCGATAGTTCAGTGTGCCATGCTTTACGGCTTAGAATCGGGACTTCAACGACGTTTTGAACGTCATGGAGCATATGAGATGTTCCAGGAGTTGAAGTTAATATTTCAAGCAAATGCCCGAATTGAGAGATATGAAGTCTCCAATAAGTTCTATAGCTGCAAGATGGAGGAGAACAGTCCTGTCAGTGAGCATATACTCAAAATGTCTGGGTATAATAATCACTTGATTCAGATGGGAGTTAATCTTCCAGATGATTGTGTCATTGACAGAATTCTCCAATCACTACCACCAAGCTACAAGAGCTTCATGATGAACTATAATATGCAAGGGATGAACAAGACTATTCCCGAGCTCTTCGCAATGCTGAAAGCTGCGGAGGTAGAAATCAAAAAGGATCATCAAGTGTTGATGGTCAACAAGACCACTAGTTTCAAGAAAAAGGGCAAAGGGAAGAAGAAGGGGAACTTCAAGAAAAACGGCAAGCAAGTTGCTGCTCAAGAGAAGAAACCCAAGTCTGGACCTAAGCCTGAAACTGAGTGCTTCTACTGCAAGCAGACTGGTCACTGGAAGCGGAACTGCCCCAAGTATTTGGCGGATAAGAAGGATGGCACGGTGAACAAAGGTATATGTGATATACATGTTATTGATGTGTACCTTACTAATGCTCGCAGTAGCACCTGGGTATTTGATACTGGTTCTGTTGCTAATATTTGCAACTCGAAACAGGGTCTACGGATTAAGTGAAGATTGGCTAAGGACGAGGTGACGATGCGCGTGGGAAACGGTTCCAAAGTCGATGTGATCGCGGTCGGCACACTACCTCTACATCTACTTTCGGGATTAGTATTAGACCTAAATAATTGTTATTTGGTGCCAGCGTTGAGCATGAATATTATATCTGGATCTTGTTTAATGCGAGACGGTTATTCATTTAAATCAGAGAATAATGGTTGTTCTATTTATATGAGTAATATCTTTTATGGTCATGCACCCTTGAAGAGTGGTCTATTCTTATTGAATCTTGATAGTAGTGATACACATATTCATAATGTTGAAGCCAAAAGATGCAGAGCTGATAATGATGGTGCAACTTATTTGTGGCACTGCCGTTTAGGTCATATCGGTGTAAAGCGCATGAAGAAACTCCACACTGATGGACTTTTGGAGCCACTTGATTATGAATCACTTGGTACTTGCGAACCGTGCCTCATGGGCAAGATGACTAAAACACCGTTCTCCGGTACAATGGAGAGAGCAACAGATTTGTTGGAAATCATACATACAGATGTATGTGGTCCAATGAATATTGAGGCTCGTGGCGGATATCGTTATTTTCTCACCTTCACAGATGACTTAAGCAGATATGGGTATATCTACTTAATGAAACATAAGTCTGAAACATTTGAAAAATTTAAAGAATTTCAGAGTGAAGCTGAAAATCATCATAACAAGAAAATAAAGTTTCTACGGTCTGATCGTGGAGGAGAATATTTGAGTTACGAGTTTGGTATACATTTGAAGCAATGCGGAATAGTTCCGCAACTCACGCCACCCGAAACACCACAGCGTAATGGTGTGTCCAAACGTCGTAATCGTACTTTACTAGATATGGTGCGATCTATGATGTCTCTTACTGATTTACCGCTATCGTTTTGGGGTTATGCTTTAGAGACAGCCGCATTCACGTTAAATAAGGCACCATCGAAATCCGTTGAGACGACACCTTATGAACTATGGTTTGGCGAGAAACCAAAGTTGTCGTTTCTGGAAGTTTGGGGCTGCGATGCTTATGTGAAAAAGCTTCAACCTGATAAGCTCGAACCCAAATCGGAGAAATGTGTCTTCATAGGATATCCAGAGGAAACTATTGGATACACCTTCTATGACAGATCCGAAGGCAAGACTTTTGTTGCTAAATTCGGAAACTTTCTGGAGAAGGAGTTTCTCTCGAAAGATGTGAGTGGGAGGAAAGTAGAACTTGATGAGGTAACTGTACCTGCTCCCTTGTTGGAAAGTAATACATCACAAAAAACTGTTTCTGCGACACCTACACCAATTAGTGAGGAAGCTAATGATAATGATCATGAAACTTCAGGACAAGATACTACTGAACCTCGTAGATCAACCAGAGTGAGATCCGCGCCCGAGTGGTACGGTAATCCTGTTCTGGAAATCATGCTGCTAGATCATGATGAACCTACGAACTATGAAGAAGCGATGGTGAGCCCAAATTCCGCAAAATGGCTTGAAGCCAGGAAATCTGAGATGGGATCCATGTATGAGAACAAAGTATGGACTTTGGTTGACTTGCCCGATGATCGGCAAGCAATTGAGAATAAATGGATTTTCAAGAAGAAGACTGACACTGACGGTAATATTACTGTCTACAAAGCTCGACTTGTCGCAAAAGGTTTTCGACAAGTTCAAGGGGTTGACTACGATGAGACCTTCTCACCGTAGCGATGCTTAAGTCTGTCTGAATCATGTTAGCAATTGCCGCATTTTATGATTATGAAATTTGGCAGATGGATGTCAAAACTGCATTCCTGAATGGATTTCTGGAAGAAGAGTTGTATATGATGCAACCGGAAGGTTTTGTCGATCCAAAGGGAGCTAACAAAGTGTGCAAGCTCCAGCGATCCATTTATGGACTGGTGCAAGCCTCTCGGAGTTGGAATAAACGCTTTGATAGTGTGATCAAAGCATTTGGTTTTATACAGACTTTCGGAGAAGCCTGTATTTACAAGAAAGTGAGTGGGAGCTCTGTAGCATTTCTGATATTATATGTAGATGACATATTACTGATTGGAAATGATATAGAATTTCTGGATAGCATAAAGGGATACTTGAATAAGAGTTTTTCGATGAAAGACCTCGGTGAAGCTACTTCCATATTAGGCATAAAGATCTATAGAGATAGATCAAGACGCTTAATTGGACTTTCACAAAGCACATACCTTGACAAGATTTTGAAGAAGTTCAAAATGGATCAAGCAAAGAAAGGGTTCTTGCCTGTGTTACAAGGTGTGAAGTTGAGTAAGACTCAATGCCCGACCACTGTAAAAGATAGAGAGAAAATGAAAGATGTTCCCTATGCTTCAGTCATAGGCTCTATCATGTATGCAATGTTGTGTACCAGACATGATGTGTGCCTTGCTATAAGTTTAGCAGGGAGGTACCAAAGTAATCCAGGAGTGGATCACTAGACAGCGGTCAAGAACATCCTGAAATACCTGAAAAGGACTAAGGATATGTTTCTCGTATATGGTGGTGACAAAGAGCTCATTGTAAACAGTTACGTTGATGCAAGCTTTGACACTGATCCGGACGATTCTAAATCGCAAACCGGATACATGTTTACATTAAATGGTGGAGCTGTCAGTTAGTGCAGTTCAAAACAAAGCGTCGTGGCGGGATCTACATGTGAAGAAGAGTACATAGCTGCTTTGGAAGCAGCAAATGAAGGAGTCTGGATGAAGGAGTTCATATCCGATCTAGGTGTCATACCTAGTGCATCGGGTCCAATGAAAATCTTTTGTGACAATACTGGTGCAATTGCCTTGGCAAAGGAATCCAGATTTCACAAGAGAACCAAGCACATCAAGAGACGCTTCAATTCCATCCAGGATCTAGTCCAGGTGGGAGACATAGAGATTTGCAAGATACATACGGAGCTGAATGTAGCAGACCCGTTGACTAAGCCTCTTCCACAAGCAAAACATGATCAGCACCAAAGCTCCATGGGTGTTAGAATCATTACTGTGCAATCTAGATTATTGACTCTAGTGCAAGTGAGAGACTGAAGGAAATATGCCCTAGAGGCAATAATAAAGTTATTATTTATTTCCTTATATCATGATAAAAGTTTATTATTCATGCTAGAATTGTATTAACCGGAAACATAATACATGTGTGAATACATAGACAAACAGAGTGTCACTAGTATGCCTCTACTTGACTAGCTCGTTAATCAAAGATGGTTATGTTTCCTAACCATTGACAAAGAGTTATCATTTGATTAACGGGATCACACCATTAGTTGAATGATCTGATTGACATGACCCATTCCATTAGCTTAGCATCCGATCGTTTAGTATGTTGCTATTGCTTTCTTCATGACTTATACATGTTCCTATGACTATGAGATTATGTAACTCCCGTGTGCCGGAGGAGCACTTTGTGTGCTACCAAACATCACAACATAACTGGGTGATTATAAAGGTACTCTACAGGTGTCTCCAAAGGTACATGTTGGGTTGACGTATTTCGAGATTAGGATTTGTCACTCCGATCGTCGGAGAGGTATCTCTGGGCCCTCTCGATAATGCACATCACTTAAGCGTTGCAAGAAATGCAACTAATGAGTTAGTTGCGAGATGATGTATTACAGAACGAGTAAAGAGACTTGCCGGTAACGAGATTGAACTAGGTATTGGATACCGACGATCGAATCTTGGGCAAGTAACATACCGATGACAAAGGGAACAACGTATGTTGTTATGCGGTCTGACTGATAAAGATCTTCGTAGAATATGTAGGAGCCAATATGGGCATCCAGGTCCCGCTATTGGTTATTGACCGGAGACATGTCTCGATCATGTCTACATTGTTCTCGAACCCGTAGGGTCCGCACGCTTAAGGTTTCGATGACAGTTATATTATGAGTTTATACGTTTTGATGTACCGAAGGTTGTTCGGAGTCCCGGATGTGATCACGGACATGACGAGGAGTCTCGAAATGGTCGAGACATAAAGATTGATATATTGGACGGCTATATTCGGACACTGGAAGTGTTCCGGGTGATTTCGGAGAAAACCGGAAAGCCGGAGGGTTACCGGAACCCCCCCGGAAGAAGTAATGGGCCATATGGGCCTTAGTGGAAAGAGAGAGGGGCAGCCAAAGGTGGGCCGCGCGCCTCCTCCCCCCTGGTCCTAATTGGACTAGGAGAAGGGGGGCGGCGCCCCCCTTTCCTTCTTCCTCCCCACTTCTTTCCCCCTCCTAGTAGGAGTCCTACTCCTACTAGGAGGAGGACTCCTCCTTGGCGCGCCATAGTGGCCGGACGGCCTCCTCCTCTCTTGAACCATTATATACGGAGGCAGGGGCACCCCAGAAACACACAAGTTGATCCACGTGATCATATTCTTAGCCGTGTGCGGCGCCCCCTGCCACCATAGTCCTCGATAATATTGTAGCAGTGCTTAGGCGAAGCCCTACGACAGTAGTACATCAAGATCGTCACCACGCCGTCGTGCTGATGGAACTCTTCCCCGATACTTTGCTGGATCAGAGTCCGGGGATCGTCATCGAGTTGAACGTGTGCTAAAACTCGGAGGTGTCGTAGTTTCAGTGCTTGATCGGTCGGGCCGTGAAGACGTACAACTACATCAACCGCGTTGTCATAACGCTTCCGCTATCGATCTACAAGGGTACGTAGATCACACTCTCCCCTCTCGTTGCTATGCATCACCATGATCTTGCGTGTCGTAGGAAATTTTGAAATTACTATGTTCCCCAACACCGGCTACACAATATGCTGACTTGGTTGGCTGTGCGCAAGGCCAATTTCCAAACATGTTAGCCACACCTTGTGGGAGGGCGCCTATCAATTTTTCAATATGTCGACGATACAATTCTCTTTATGGACATAACCTTGACAAGGCTCATAATTTGAAACTTTTGCTTTCAGCCTGTGAGAAAATGTCAGGTCTTAGGATTAACTTCCATAAATTTGAATTGTTCTGTTTCAGAGACGCTAAGAAGGTGGCTACATAATACACTGACTCATTTGGCTCTGCGCAAGGCCAATTTCCAATTGAATATTTGGGAATCCTGATTATTCATTATCGAAGCCTCACCAACCCGGAGTGCAAGCATGTCGAAGAGCGTTTAGAGAAACATTTGAACAATTGGACATGCAAGTTTCTCTCTGTTGGAGGACGACTAGTGTTGATCAATTCTATTCTTATAAACATGGTACTCTATATGCTTTTCTTCTTCCGACTCCCAAAAGGTGTCCTGCAAGATTGGACAATTTTAGATCCAGATTCTTTGGACAAGGAGATAATGAAAAGTAAAAATACAGGCTAACCAAATGGATTGTGGTTTGTCGACCGAAAGACCAGGGAGTTTAGGCATCCAAAACCTTCAAATCAAAAATGATGCCTTACTCAGTAAATGGTTGTTCAAATTACTTATTGAGGAGGGTGTTTGGCAAATCCTGCTGTGCAATAAATATCTGGGCCAAAACGCAGTGTCCCAGGCATTTTGGAAGCCAGGGGACTCACTTTTTTGGGCTGGCCTGATGGCGGCAAAGAAACATCTTTTTCGCTTTAGGTCCTTCGTGATAAAGGACGACTGAGAGATACGTTTCTAGGAGGATAATTGGTTGGGAACCACCACTCTTTGGGAATAGTATCGAGCCTTGTACGTCATTGTTTGCGATAAGAATGGTACCACTGCGCAGGT
>NC_041388.1:444122403-444133893 GCF_002162155.2 Triticum dicoccoides
GACGGGATCTAATTGGCCCCCGTCTTACTTCATGGCAACATTTGTTATCCCCTTTGGATTCAGTTAACCTAACACATGGACATGATGTATTTTGTTGGAATATCACGACATCTGTGTCATTCATAGTTAACTCTATGTATCGTGCCCTCATGCACTCACATATTCCAGTGGATAATAATAATAAAATATGGAGGTTGAAGATACCTTTAAAAATCAACATTTTCATGAGGTATCTTTCTAGAGAAAATTCTTTATTTGACACTGTCTTAAAATCTGGTTCCTTATTTGACACTGGAAATTTTTTTCTTCCCTATTTGACACTAGTCCTAAATTTTATTCCCTATACGACACTTCCGTCCATTTTAAGCCTAAATGATACCCGAAAAGACGATTTTGCCCCTCATGCGGTATGTGTGTGCACGCGCGTGTGCTGTTGCGTGTGTGGGTGCACGCGCACATGTGTGCTGCTGCTGCATGTGTGTGTGTGCATGTGTGCTGTTGTGTGTGTGTTTGCTACTGCGTGTGTATGTGCGCGCGCGTGTGTGTGCTGTTGCGTGCCTGTGTGCTGCCTGTGTGTGTGCTGCTGCTGCGTGTGTGTATGTGTGTGTGTGCTGCCTGCGTGTGTGTGTGCGTGTGCATGTGTGTTGCTACGTGTGCGCGTGTGTGTGTGTGCACGCGCGCGTGCGTGTTGTTGCGTGTGCGTGCGCATGCGTGTGTGTTGCTGCATGTGTATGTGTTGCTGCGTGTGTGCTCCTGCCCTCGCACTGATGCTGCGTGTGTGCGCTATTGCCCCCCACACACATACCACATGAGGGGCAAAAGAGTCTTTTCAGGTGTCATTTAGTCTTAAAATGGACGAAAATGTCATATAGGGAATAACATTTAAAACTTGTGTCAAATAGGGAAGAAAAACTTTTCCAGTGTCAAATAAGAAAGCAGATTTTAAGATAGTGTCAAATAAGAAATTTTCTCATCTTTCTAGGGAAGTTGTACTAACCAAAACAATCTCACCCTGTCGCAACTGGCACGGACTTAGAAGTGTAGTTGTATACTCATCACGAGACAATTAAACACATATTCTTCCAATGTAAGATTGTGTGTTCTACATGATCAGTCATCCATATATCGTTCAATATGTATCCATCGACGAGTGTTGCTAATATATATGGTCACTGGCTTGACGATATACCAAATATGTTTTGCACGCTAATAAGGGTGGAAGCATCTGCCTTATTATGGCCGCTTTAGCTACATAGAAATGACATTGTTTTCAATCATAAACCCCTTCTTATTTGCAGGTTATTTTCCGTTGTACGCACTGGCTTCGCATGTGGGTTATGTTGCACGAAACGGAGTACCAACCGTTGTTTAAGGTGTGTGTATGCGGTTGGAGCGAGTGGCCAGAGAGGTTTTTACTAAATATGAGCGGCAACATAATCTCTGGATCGGTCCAACCCCTACTTCGACATAGCCATAGTTTCGGTCTCATAGGACTTTACTATTGCCAATATGTTGTTTTATTTATTTATTTTTGTCAAATTTGTTCCTGTTGGCCGGGTCTTGCTCAATATGATTGTATCCACTTGATGCTATATTTGAAGCTAATAAAAGCACCTTTTATCGAAAAACATGTTGGCAAGTGTTAAAAAAAATCATTTTGTTACACTTGTACATTCATGGTTCATGCCAAAGCCTACCGTTTGTGGAGCATATTTAGCACTGAGTTGCCCAAGCAACTGTGGCCATGTTCACCGTTGTACCCCAATTTCCGTTCGGTGATTTTGGGAACACCTAAACATCTATTACCTTGTTTCCTATTCCAAAATGTACAAAGCTGCTTATAAATTACTTTTTTTTGAAAGGGCTGCTTATAAATTACTACTAAAGAAGTAAAGAGAGAGAGAGAGAGAGAGAGAGAGAGAGTAAAGTGGACGGTTAGTATAAAAAGGAGTAAAATGCAAAGAAGCACCACTTTCACGTCATAACTGTCGGAAAACCACCACTTTGCATGGCACCGAAAAAATGACAGTGGCGAAAAACACTGAACGAAAAAATAAGTGCGTTTTGACGTGGCCGTCTTTTTTTTCGCTCGGGGCAAAGCTGCCGTGCTGGGCTGGGCTGAGCGCATTCGATTGTTTGCAAGGCTGGGCTGCTGGGTCGGGCTCTGCTCATTCGATTCTTCTAAAAAAACGCAGCGGTGGTTCGACCGATTGATTGTGCCTATTCGATTTCTTCACAAAACCCCAGTCTCCACACACACTGCATTCATTCACATTCACCCTCCTTGCATAGATAACCACCACTCTCCATCGCTCCTCTCGATCCAACTTCCTCCTTCCCACCCAAACCAAAGAAAACCTTCATTGCGCCATGGCATATTGCATCGGATAAGACAAGGCACTGCAGGAGATCTTCGATGGCGATAGCACCAAGCTCTCCTACGCGCGCGAGGTGAGCACCTGGTACACCAGCGTTGCTATCCTAAAAAATCATGCGCACGCAGTGAGGGCGGCCACAGACCATGAGGAGTACACCCGATTGCTAGACCTCCACCGCCCATTGATCGAGAACCTGGTCGGGGCGATGGGGGAGGCCAGGGATTCCCTGGATCCATACCAAAGGGCAGGCTGGTACATGTACCAGAACCGCGACCAACTCCGCATGGACTACGCGCTCGATAGGGTGGTGCCAGTGCTGCCCCTGCTCCTCTGATGGAGATGGAGTCTCCGCAGGTGGAGCAGTAGGTGCAGGTTGAGACACCCCAGATGGAGCAGCAGATGCAGGTGGAGACACGCACAAGCAGCATGAGGAAGAAGAAGCTGCTCCGCATCGTGGGGCCAGTTTGTCGACCCTCGCCGATGGATCCGGAGCTGCCACCGCCGCCATGCCAGCGCGAGAGAGAAGAGGGATAGAGGGAGAGGGATGGGGGTGAGCGATGGGAGTGAGGGCCGGCCCAATTGCTTCGGACACAAGAGTTAATGGGCGTTAGCGGCGGGCCGTCCACCGCTGTTGGCTTGCTCGCGATCGGCCACGTCAAAACACGCTTAGAAAACGGATCAGTGTTTTTTGCCACTGCCATTTTTTTGGTGTGGTGCAGAGTGTCAAGTTTTGTAAAGTGATGGTCTTTCGAGAGCCATGACGCGCGAAAGTGGTGGTTCTATGCATTTTATGATAAAAGGTTGTCACAAGTTTAATCTCATACATCAACTTCAAAATCTCCGAGTCTGATACATGGCCTTGCTATTACCATACAGCACTCTTCATTGTGTTTAAATTGAACTCATTGCATTAACTTCTCGCTAGCTTTGCCCCTGATCTATAGTCCATATGCTTATCATCAAAGGCCGGTAAAACCCTTGTAATAAGATTACCGAGAAAATGAAAGGGGAGGGCGGCCCAGCTCAGGACGCTACTATGCTCCTCCTCCTCCTTTGGCGCTGCTGCATCCTCCTTGCCTGGTCCAGTGGCCGTGGGGCATGTGAACGGTAACTCAAGCAGGTTCGTGAAATGTATGAAACCTTGGCCTTCGTTTGCCTGGCACTTCTTTCCGCACAGGAAGCTCCCGTCAAGTGGGTGCAAAATCTGAAAGCTCTCGGGGCAAAATGCACACGCGGTCTTCAAGTGACTTTTGCGCGACGATTTCTCTGTGGACAGAGAAGAAAAGAAAGAAAAAACACAAGTTAGGACTAGGCGTCACCGTGGTAAATCTGAAGGGAAACCATATGCAAGTGTACTAGAAAAGGTCATGCATATCATGGATGTTTTGTCGTGGCGGTTGAGGTGTGGTCGCTGCTTACCGATAATGGCGCATGTTTCGACGGCCGGCGCGCCGGAGTGGTGGTGGCTGTAGCGCAGCTCGGCGAAGAAGGTCTTGTCCGCGTCGTTGGCCTGATTGCGCCTCCGTTTGCTGCTGGCGATCTTCTTCCTGCGAGCGACGAAGCTGACGTGGACCCAGATGTGGCTTTGGAAGCCCACGTACGCGGCCATGAGAGGCTTTACGGGGACGAACTCCGAGCCCGGGTTGCTGGCGTTGTAGTGGCGGAGGGCGTGGTGGACATGGCAGATGATGGACGCGTCGCGCTCCCTGCAATGCAAATCCATCCAGACATCACCATTAGCATGCAATATGTTAGTGGACTCAAAAAAGACGGATACATGCATACATGAGCTGATTATAAGCGAGCAAGGACAACGTACTCTTCAGTGCGCTGGCGGCAAGGAGTCGCCGTCGTCCCGTGGTGCGGCAGGTCGTGCACGAAAGCGGGCGGCGCGCCGTCCTTCTTCGGCTTCATCATCCGCATCATCGACAACAGTGCAGACCCCATTGGTGATGATCCAAAGATCGAGAGCGTGCAATCCTAGCTAGGTAGCCCCTGCCTCTCTTCTGTAACGCTACCGATCGTCTACGTTAGTCCTTGATCGTGTACCGTGGCCGTGGGTAGCTGCATGTATATATAGATGGAAGCAGGGGAGACGTACGTGCGGCCCGATTCTGACATGTACCGCTCAACAGCCGAGCCTCGGTCCGACTCGGAACTGAAAATGAAACCCAAGCCCGACTCGATCGATCCACCGACCGTCCTCAACCCGCTCCAACCCGGACCCCCGGCCCGCCGCGTCTATATACACACACAGACACACGCCTCCACGCCACTCATCACACAAACAAACGCTTGCGCCCGATCGAGGCCAAGCGGAAGCAAAAGCCAGATCTCTCTCGCGCAAAAGTCAGATCTCCCATGGGGAGCAAGAGCAACGACGGCGGCGGCGGCGGCAGCGGCAGCAAGGACGCCGCCACGGAGGCGGCGGCCGCTGGCGGCGCGGCGACCAAGCAGGAGGCCCCGGCGAATCGCGGGAAGACGCCGCAGCAGGTGAACCAGGAGCTGAGGGAGTCCCTGTCGAAGCAGGACAGTTTCCGCAAGCTGGCGGAGCGCTACGGCGGCGTGGACGACCTCCTCGACCTGTGCGTCGGCGACGGCGACGACAACTGCTTCGATGACTGGTGCTGCGTCATCAACCCCGATGGATCCTACTACTACATGGACCGCCACTACGCGCCTGCCCCCGATTACTTGCTGTCCTATGATGATGCTGGTCGACTTGTTCTCCTCAAACAAGAAAAGCCCACCTGATGTATCATGCATGTAGCTCGTGCCTGCTCTAGTTTGCCTGCTTGTATGTTTCTTTCTTTGTTTGGATCTCTCAATGAAACAATTAATATTTGCTTGACCATTGAAATCTGTCAGTGGAATTTAGTTGCTTTGGTCTCATCCACTACCGGAATTAACAGGTATGGCCGTTGGCATAGGCCCGATTGCCGTCGGCGTAGGCCCGAAAAAAGCCGTCGGCATAAAAATTGCCGTCGGGATATTGCATTATTCCGGTAGTGATCCTCCTCGACCCGGGCCTTTCCAGCTCTAATGTCGACAAAAGTCGTTGCCTACTACCCACGCTAGCGCATCGGTGTTTTTTTCTATACCAAAGAACCTCTCCGTGCTACATATCCGGATGTGCATAGGAGTCATGGTGTTATTTTGGTATTATATGTATTCATTGATTATTTTGGAAAACTAAATGTGGTACTAATTAAACTAGTGAATTACCAATCATACAGAAAAGAACATGCAAATCATGAAATAAATGTGAAATTTTACGAATAAATGTACTAGCAAAGAAGCACAACAACTCTTTGTTGGGTTCACTAATGCCGACGGTCATGGAATCCATACGGATATCTTCTTAAAATGCATTTCATAAGACTTAATTAATATCTTAATCCAAAGGGTGTACTTTGATTTTCCGTGCCTGCGGTCAGCCCAAACATACACAGCTTTTCACTTAATTTTCTCTCTTTTTCTTTGAAAAACGAGTACACTCTTTCATAAATTTGAACTATTTTTTTTTTAAATATTGACTTTCAAAAATTATTCTTCAGAAATTGAACTTTGATAAATTTGAACTATCGAAACTTTAACTCTCAAAAATTCAAATTAGTTCTCCTATTGTATGATCGACTTTTTCTTTTGCACAATACTAAGACAAACTTTCAAAAAAAATTAAATAATGACTTTAAAAAATTATTCTTTAGAAATTGAACTTTCATAAATTTGAACTATTGAAACTTTAACTCTAAAAATTCAAATTAGTGCTCCTATTGTGTAATCAACTTTTTCTCTAGCACAATACTAAGACGAACTTTAAAAAGATTAAATACTTTCTATTAGAAATTATTTTTTTAGAAAATTGAAATTTCATAAATTTTAACTTTTAAAATTTCAACTCAAACAAATACAAATTAGTTCTCCTATTGTATGATTGATTTTTACCTAGAACAATAATAAGCCAATGCATGCACATTGTGCCTGGTTTAGCTTGTTTGTTTAGGTCTCTCCACTAGTAGAAAACAGGGCTTTGGTCCAGGCCGGGTCAGCCCATTAGTCCCGGTTCAGTCCAGAACCGGGACCAATGGAGGCATTGGATCCGGTTCGTGAGCCCAGGGGGGCAGCTGGGCCATGTGGGCCATTGGTCCCGGTTCATCTAGACCTTTTGGTCCCGGTTGGTGGGACGAACCGGGACCAATGGGCCTCGCTCCTGGCCCACCACCATTGGTCCCGGTTGGTGGCTTGAACCAGGGCCAAAGGCTCCCCTTTAGTCCCGGTTCATGCCACCAACCGGGACCAATGAGGTGCCTATATATACCCCCTCGCGTAAGAGCAGAGCACACTGCTCTGTTTTTTTTGGCCGAGAGGGAGAGGGCTTGGTGGTGCTCTAGCTCACCTCCTATGCACACAAGGTGTTCGATGGAATGCCCGAGCCACACTACTTAAGCTTTCTCCTCTCCAAGCTCAACCTCCAAGCTCCATTTTCCTGAATATTTGTCTAGATTTAGCGGTCCATCATGCCCCGTCCCCGTCTTCACCGCCGTCGATCACCCGCGCCGAGCTCATCGCCGGCACCACCGTGGTGAGCCTCTTGTTCTTATCTTCTTTCTGAAAGGAAAAATATTCTTACTTGTATGTTTACATAGATACTTGTATTATTTTCTTACTTTTATTATTGCATCTTATATAGTGCGATGGTTTTGGTATCTGCCCCCGTCGGCCCTCGTCATGTCTATGATTCGGATGTGGTATATATATTATCTTTATAACTATTGGTTCATTTATTGTTTATGAAAATTATGCCGACCAACATGACATAGATTTTATTTATGTAGGATGTATGTGAATCGAAAATGCCAACCGACCCTATTGTCGAGAGGTTAAATTTCGTTGAAGAAGAAAACAATTTGTTGAAGGAAAAAATAAAAAAATTGAGGAGAAGATGATATTGGAGTTGCATGTTGCAGATGTCGTCGATGATCACAAGATCAAGATGGATGCAATGCGCTTGAAGATTAGAAAGATTAGAAAATATGCCATTCATACCGAGGCTTGGTATCATTATGTCGTCGGATCAATTGTTACCTCGGTTGCGATTATGATCGCATTTGTTTTCGCATTGAAATGTGTTACATAGTTTCAATGTATGGTTTAATTAATTAGATGCTCTGAAGAGCTATATGTTGTTAGATGAGAACTATGTATGCACTTTGGTTTTAATGTGATGATGAACTTCTATTAATTTGGACACTTAATTATATATAATGCACACAGATGAACCGGCAATGGATGTACGGTGATAGACACACCTCCGAGTACATTAAGGGCGTGCATGAGTTTCTCGATGCGACTGAGGCAAACAAGCAGAATGGGTTTATGTGTTGTCCATGCACTGAATGTGAGAATACGAGGTCTTACTCTAACTGGAAAATCCTTCACTCCCACCTTCTTTACAAGGGTTTCATGCCACACTATAATGTTTGGACGAGGCACAGAGAAATAGGGGTTATGATGGAATACGGCGAAGAAGAAGAGTACGATGACAACTATGTGCCCCCTGAATACGGTGATGCTGCAACGGGGGGAGCTGGTGAAGATCAAGAGGAACCAGACGATGTGCCCAATGATGCTGCAACGGGTGAAGCTGCTGAAGATCAAGAGGAACCAGACGATGTTCCCGGTGATGATGATCTCCGCCGGGTCATTGTCGATGCAAGGACGCAATGCGAAAGTCAAAAGGAGAAGCTGAAGTTCGATCGCATGTTAGAGGATCACAAAAAAGGGTTGTACCCCAATTGCGAAGATGGCAACACAAAGCTCGGTATCGTACTGGAATTGCTGTAGTGGAAGACAGAGAATGATGTGGCTAACAAAGGATTTGAGAAGCTACTGAAAATATTGAAGAAGCTTCCAAAGGATAACGAATTGCCTGACAATACATACGCAGCAAAGAAGGCCGTATGCCCTCTAGGATTGGAGGTGGAGAAGATACATGCATGCCCTAATGACTGCATCCTCTACCGCGGTGCATACAAGGATCTGAACGCATGCCCGGTATGCGGTGCATTGCGGTATAAGATCAGACGAGATGACCCGGGTGATGTTGACGGCGAGCCCCCCAGGAAGAGGGTTCCTGGGAAGATGATGTGGTATGCTCCTATAATACCACGGTTAAAACGTCTGTTCAGAAACGAAGAGCATGCCAAGTTCATGCGATGGCACAGTGAGAACCGGAAGAAAGATGGGAAGTTGAGAGCACCAGCTGACGGGTCGTAGTGGAGAAAAATCGAGAGAAAGTACTGGGATGAGTTTGCAAAGGACCCAAGGAATGTATGGTTTGCTTTAAGAGCGGATGTCATTAATCCTTTCGGGGAGCAGAGCAGCAATCACAGCACCTGGCCCGTGACTCTATGTATGTATAACCTTCCTCCTTGGATGTGCATGAAGCGGAAGTTCATTATGATGACAGTTCTCATCCAAGGCCCTAAGCAACCCGGCAACGACATTGATGTGTACCTAAGGCCATTAGTTGAAGAACTTTTACAGCTGTGGAATGGAAACAGTGTACGTACGTGGGATGAGCACAGACAGAAGGAAATTAACCTAAAGGCTTTGCTGTTCGTGACCATCAACGATTGGCCCGCTCTCAGTAACCTTTCAGGACAGACAAACAAAGGATACCACGCATGCACGCATTGTTTAGATGACACTGAAAATATATACTTGGACAAATGCAGGAAGAATGTGTACCTGGGCCATCGTCGATTTCTTCTGACCAACCATCAATGTCGAAAGAAAGGCAAGCATTTCAAAGGCGAGGCAGATCACCGGAAGAAGCCCGCCATGCGTACCGGTGATCACGTACTTGCTATGGTCAATGATTTACACGTAATCTTTGGAAAGTGTCCCGGCGGACTAGCTGTTCCGAATGACGCTGAGGGACACGCACTCATGTGGAAGAAGAAATCTATATTTTGGGACCTACCCTACTGGAAAGACCTAGAGGTCGCTCTTCAATCGACGTGATGCACGTGACGAAGAACCTTTGCGTGAACCTGCTAGGCTTCTTGGGCGTGTATGGGAAGACAAAAGATACACCTGAGGCACGGGAGGACCTGCAACGTTTGCACGAAAAAGACGGCATGCCTTCGAAGCAGTATAAAGGTCCTGCCAGCTACGCTCTTACGGAAGAAGAGAAAGAAATCTTCTTTGAATGCCTGCTCAGTATGAAGGTCACGACTGGCTTCTCGTCGAATATAAAGGGAATAATAAATATGCCAGAGAAAAAGTTTCAGAATCTAAAGTCTCATGACTGCCACGTGATTATGACGCAACTGCTTCCGGTTGCATTGAGGGGGCTTCTACCGAAAAATGTCCGATTAGCCATTGTGAAGCTATGTGCATTCCTCAATGCAATCTCTCAGAAGGTGATCGATCCAGAATTCATAATTAGGCTAAGGAGTGATGTGGCGCAATGTCTTGTCAGTTTTGAGCTGGTGTTCCCACCATCCTTCTTCAATATCATGATGCACGTCCTAGTTCATCTAGTCGACGAGATTGTCATCCTGGGGCCCGTATTTCTACACAATATGTTCCCCTTTGAGAGGTTCATGGGAGTCCTAAAGAAATATGTCCGTAACCGTGCTAGGCCAGAAGGAAGCATCTCCATGGGCCATCAAACAGAGGATGTTATCGGGTTTTGTGTTGACTTCATTCCTGGCCTTAAGAAGATAGGTCTCCCTAAATCGCGGTATGAGGGGAGACTGACTGGAAAAGGCACTCTTGGAAGTGACTCAATAATATGTAGGGACGAATATTCTTGGTCTCAAGCACACTACACAGTTCTACAGAACTCTACCTTGGTGACCCCGTATGTCGATGAACACAAGAACAGTCTGCGCTCCAAACACCCGGAGCAGTGCGACAACTGGATTACATGTGTACACATCAGGACTTTCAGCAGTTGGTTGGAAACATGTCTCAGAGGTGACAACACTGTTTGTGTTGAGCTGTACTTGTTGTCCAGGGGACCATTTTTGACTGTATTGACTTACAAAGGATACAAGATAAATGGGAATACATTTTACACGATCGCCCAAGATCAAAAGAGCACCAACCAAAACAGCGGTGTCCGCTTTGATGCAGCAACCGAGAGCGGAAAGGACACATATTATGGTTACATAGTGGACATATGGGAACTTGACTACGGACATGATTTTAAGGTCCCTTTGTTTAAGTGCAAATGGGTCAATCTATCAGGCGGCGGGGTACAGGTAGACCCACAGTATGGAATGACAACAGTGGATCTGAAAAATCTTGGGTACACTGACGAACCGTTCGTCCTAGCCAATGGTGTGGCATAGGTTATCTATGTGAAGAACATGTCTACCAAACCGAGAAAAAGAAAAGATAAGAAAGCGAATACATCATACGATGAGCCAAAGTGCCACATAGTTCTTTCAGGAAAAAGGGACATCCTGGGAGTGGACGGCAAGACAGACATGTCTGAAGATTATGAAAAGTTTCATGAAATTCCTCCCTTCAATGTCAAGGCTGACCCAAGCATCCTGATAAACGATGAAGATTATCCATGGTTACGGCGCAATAAGCAAATGACACAAGCAAAGAAAAAGTGAAGACTTTCTCCCGCAACTATTATGATGATACCATGCCAACTTTGTAACACACGAGTATGCTATGCCAACTTTTTCAGAGTTCATTGAAAACTATGAATTTAGTCAAATTTTCTCTATAGGTGCATCTATGTTAATTTTTTAGTAAAGTTAATCACAAACTTGTGATTCACACAAATTTCAAAGAATTCAAATTTTAACTATTCAAATTTGAGAACTAATGGCACTAACAGAAAAATTATAATTTTTCTAAAACTAATGGCACTAACAGAAAGTTTATAATTTTGCTAATCTAAAAGCAAAAAGAAATAAAAAATAAAGCAAAAAACAAAAGAAAATAAAATAATGTAGAAAACAAAACAAAAAAATCTGGAAAACAAAAAAATAGCAACAATAAGTATTTTTTTTGTAAATAGAAACAAAATAAAATAAATAAAGCAATAAAGAAAACCAAAAAAATGAAAAAGTGTTTTCAA
>NC_041388.1:444134762-444135574 GCF_002162155.2 Triticum dicoccoides
GTCGCCCGCGCCCTCGCCCGCGCCCTCACCGCCCGCGCCCTCGCCACCCTCACCAGCCGTCGCCCGCACCCTGTGAGCACCGCGCGTCTGCCGCCCCCGCCGCCTCCGTGCATTTTTTTAATTATACATGTTTTTAGATTTTCATATATATATGTATGTATGTAGCTTTTAGATATATGTTTTTGTATGTATGTTCATATATGTTTTTTTATGTATGTTCATATAGGTATATATGTATGTGTTTTTTCAATTGTAATGATGTTTTAAAAATACATATATGCAAAAGTTAGATTTTTTATTAAAAAAGTTTTATCTATATATGTTCTCTGATTTAGTACATTTTAGGTTAGTTTCATTTTAAAAAAAGTTTTATATGTTTAGGAAGAAGGAATAGAAGGAAGAAGAATGAAGAAAATGTTTTATATATGAGGGTCGAGAGGGGGTCGATGGTCGAGAGGGGTCGAGAGGGGGTCGTCGAACATGAGAGGAAGAAAAGGATAAAAAAAGAGGAAGAACAAGAAAAAAAAGAGGAGAAGAAAGAATAGAGATCTATTCTTTCTTCTCCTCTTTTTTTTCTTGTTCTTCCTCTTTTTTTATCGGGAACGAGGGTCGTCGAGGGTCACCGAACATGAGAGGAAGAAGAGGATAAAAAAAGAAGAGGAAAAAGAAAAAAAGAGGAGAAGAAAGAATAGAGGAGTTCTTCTCCTCTATTCTTTCTTCTCCTCTTTTTTTTCTTCTTCTTCCTCTTTTTTTTATCAGGAACGAGGGTCGTCGAGGGGTCGAGGGTCGAGAGGGGGTCGACGGTCGCCGAG
>NC_041388.1:444136157-444140835 GCF_002162155.2 Triticum dicoccoides
GGGCTTCGACACCCACGTCACTTGTGGGACGTGGATGTAGTGTCCGACACCGACGACCACATGTATCTCACACCCACAATACTTGCTATTTAGGGTTTCCTCTACCGTTCGGCGACCCTCGACGACCCTCGTTTCCGATAAAAAAAGAGGAAGAGGAAGAAAAAAAAGAGGAGAAGAAAGAATAGAGGAGTTGTACTCCTCTATTCTTTCTTCTCCTCTTTTTTTTCTTCTTCCTCTTCTTTTTTTATCCTTGAAGCGTTGTCGAGGCCACTCCAAACCCTAGAGAAGCAGCGTCGAGGCCACCCCAAACCCTAGAGAAGCAGCGTCGAGGCCACTAATTAATATTAGTTCTATGTTTGCCACTAATATATCCATCTATCATGTTTGAATAATAATTGCCATGTTGTAAATATTTGTAGAAACTATGGACACCGCCCGAGACGAAGTACAAGAAGAGTTGTTGGGGGACATAGTCATACGAGGAAGTGATGCCGTCTTCTCGTTGTTTCTCAACGACACCGATGGTCTGGAAGCAGCTGGCTATGATTATGATGGCTCCGGTGACCTAATGCCAGTGCAAGAAGGAGACCGTGAGGACGGCTCCGGTGACCCAATGCCGGTGCAAGAAGGAGACCGTGATGATGTCTCTGGTGACCGAACCGAGTCTGGCCAGGTATATATATTAGTTAAGCTTCTGCTGACTAGCTAATTGATGCATTCATTGTTTTGGTATGTACACATATTAATTAAGTCTTTGTTCTTTTTTCTAGCCCTCCGGATCGAGCACAACTTCGGTAAAGAGACGAGGCCCGAAAAAAAAGTTGAGCTCGATGAAAAGTTTGAGATCATAGCAATCGCGCCCGGCGGCCAACCGATTGAACCCCTCCGGACAAAGAGCGCATTTGTTGCTCAGTGCGGGGTTTTGGTTAGGGACAAGATCCCGATCAGCATCCAGCAATGGTTAAAGCCGGCTACAAAAGACCCTGAGGTGTCTTATGTCAATGATATGCAGAAAAATGATCTTTGGACTGAGCTAAAGTCAAATTTCACCCTACCGCAAGAGGATGATCCGGAGAAGCCAGTTAAAGAGCAATTAATCAAGTCTTTTGCTCTTAAGAGGATGGTAGAACTATTCAGGAGATGGAAGAAAGAGCTGAATAAGTTTGTCGAAAATAAAGAGACACCAGAATTCAAGGGCAGATATGAGAAGATCAGAGATCACTGGCCCGCATTTGTGGCCCACAAGACATTGGAAAAGAGTAAGAAGATGTCGGCGACAAACAAGCAAAATGCTACGAAGAAGAAGCATCACCATTGCATGGGGTCAGGTGGCTACCTCGTAGCCCGGCCTAAGTGGGCCAAGACTGAGAATGATCTGGCTGATAAAAGGATCGAACCAGAGACAATTAACTGGTCAGATCGTTGCCGGACTTGGTTCTTCAGGGCTGGCGGAACCTTGGACCCTGTATCAGGGAAGTGCATTTGGACGAACGATCAAATGGACATACCAGTCAAGAAGCTTCAGCAGTATATCGAAGCAGCGTAGTAAGGGACGTTCATTCCAGACAGAGAGAACGACGAGCTCACAATGGCCCTCGGGAATCCTGAGCACACTGGACGGGCACGAGGCACGCCAGGCTCCATTCTGTGGAAGGTTGGGTTTCCGGACGCAGGCGGTTACAAATGCCAGGAGAGGAGGAAAAGAGTGCAGCAAACCCAAATGCAGGCGCTGCAAGCAAGGGTACAAGCGATAGAGGAACGAGAAGCAAATCGCAGCAAACGAACTGCCGAAGCTTCCCCCGAAGCTACCCCGCCATCACAGCGGAGAAGCAGCGTGGCTTCCACCGAGCTGCTTCAGCCAGAGCATGTCTTGACGGCTCCTGCCAGCTATCCCGTGGATGCTATCACAGAGTCTCAAAATTGCCACCTTATGACGCAATGGATTAATATGAAGGTCAAGGCGGCTGTTGGCTCTGTTTTTCCTACTGAACCCGGCGCAACTTTTCACTGCCGGCCGATTCCAGAAGGATATGCTAGGGTGATGGTGGATGAAATAACCGAGGGATTTGAGGACCTTCAGCTTGACCACCCTACCGGTGAAGGGGAGACTCGGCTGGGTTCTGCTCTGAAGACTCCATGCTTATGGCGGAAGGAGCTCATCAACCTTTCGAACTGGACGCCTCCGCCTCCTCCTCCTCCTCCGGCGAGTCAGGGCACTCCGCCTCCTCCACCGCCTCCTCCTCCGGCGAGTGACGATCAGGGCACTCGGCCGGCTCCTTTTCCGGCGCGTGGCGGCACTCCGCCTCCTTCTCCGCCTGCGCCGGCGCGCCCGAGCAGCCAACCTCCTCCTTCTCCGCCTCGTCAGTAAGGGCGGAAGAGACCTGCCACCGCTCCGGCTGCTCCGGCGCGTCGTAGTCCTTCTCCTCCACCTCGTAAGAAAGTAAAGAAGACAACCGCTCCGTCTGCTCTGCCGGCGTCTAGCACTACAGCCAGAGGCGGGAGGACATACAGATTCGGTCCTTCTCTGAAGACTCCAAAAAAGTTACCATACGAGAGGACCCCGGAGGAGAACGCCGAGATCGCGCGAGAAGAAGTGAGGAACTTCTTTGAAGGGGTGAAAGCAAAAAAACATCCACCTCCGGAGGAGAAGGTAGATCCGGTGAAAACGAAGCGCACTCTGGCTGCCCTGACAAAACCATCCAAGTCTCCACCGAAAGGAAACTATGAGCGCATTATTGGAAAGGAATTTGCCGAAGCGGAGCGGTCGGGAAGTACTGTCAGTGATCAAAGGCTGAAAGAACGATGAGCTGGGAAACAAATTGCATAACTCGGCGAACAAGCGAAGCAATCGTGCCCCCCGCTCAAGGTACCTAGCGACATCGTCGCTAATGATCCGAGGATGGTGCCCGGTTATAGCAATCTTGGAGATTACCTACCCGACGATGTACATTATGATTTCATGGAGGTGTAGATACAAATATACGAGTACGGGAAGCCTCTCGTCAAAGATGAAAGATCTTTATCAACGATGATGCGAAGATTGCATGATTGGTACTTGAAAATCTGCAGAGAGTCTGGGGAAGGAGTACTTTGTATGTGAGAGTTAAAAAGGAGCATGACCTCATCGGAATTGATCTGTTGCCTGTTTCATTTGAGGAGTTCTTTCAGTTTTTCAATCAATTGGCCCTCGATAAAGCAACGGTCACCTGCTACTGTCTGTAAGTAGTACTAATTCTGCCATTAAGTCTCTCTATATAGCTCAGCTCTTTCATTGCATGTATTTATAATTATCCTCACTATATTATGCAGATTGAAGATCGTCGAATTGAAGAAACGACAAATCGGTGATATTGGGTTCATTAACACAAATATCATAGAAGTAACTCAGGTTAAATTTCATGCCGCAGATACCGAGGCCAACTTGCTACAATTGTTGATAATAAATGAAAATGAAGATATAATACTCTTTCCTTACAACTTCAAGTGAGTGTTACTGTCTTGTGCGTATTCGGTTTCCCTTATATATTAGTCAAGGTTATAGTAACATAATTGATGAGTTATGCATGCGTGTGCAGTTTCCACTATATTTTCCTAAAGATTAAGCTTGATCAGGGACTAGTAACCGTCTTAGACTCAAGACGAAAATATCCCCAGGACTATGCGGACATGACTCAAATGCTCGAGAAGTAAGTTAAATCGATCATTATCCACCATATCAGCAACTTTGTTCATTTTCTGATATATCAAGTAATTTTTTTCTTTGTCTGGCAGGGTTTGGAAAAAATTCACCAAAAAAACTCTGGGACTCCTGAAGAAGCTGCAATTTAGACACCCGAAAGTAAGTACTATAGTAGCATGTTTCGCGCATCTCCTATTGATTCAAGCGCTAGTTTCATCAATACCATTTGGCATTCTTACTTATCAGTTTGATTAACCTCTATTTCTTGTAAAGTGGTTGTGGTAGAAATAAGGGAATGATTTCTGTGGATACTACGTTTGCGAGTCCATCCGCCACACGACCTGTGAGCGGGGCTACTCTGACGAACAATATGAAGTGCGTAAATAACAACATTCACAACTTTATTTTATTACCATCATTTGTGTTGAGTTTCATTCATTCATATATATATATATATATATATATATATATATATATATATATATATATATATATATATATATATATATATATATATATGTGTGTGTATTGACCCTCTTCTTCAAATTAGATGTTTCAGAAGCGGGATGAACTCCTAGCACCAGCTCGCATGCGAGCAATTCAAGAGGAATTGGTGGCATTCTTTCTTGACCACGTGATCGCTGAAGACGAAGAATACTATGTGGACCATGAGTCCATATGTTAGGAGATTATATTTGTAAGAGATAATTATTGTATATATGTAGCCGCTAGTGCCGGATAGATATACGAGAACTTGTTGTTCGACCAATCTCTCGGAGAAGGAGAGGTGGTCAATATCACTTCTCTCTGTATGCATATAAGTTCATGACGATCTTCTGTTTCCTTCGTTTGCTTACTAGCTAGCTAGCTAGCGTGTCTAGTCCTCTCTATACGTATGTATAGTACGTAGCGTCGACCAAGCACGGACATAAGAGAGGACACTTCTCTCTATTAATTATAGCTAGCTAACACAATATATGAAACACCTAAATTAACCCC
>NC_041388.1:444140960-444181676 GCF_002162155.2 Triticum dicoccoides
TAAAAAACAAAAACCCCAGCCACAGAAATGCTGACGCGTGGATGCCTATTGGTCCAGGTTGGTGCCACCAACCGGGACCAAAGGCCCTCCTGCCTGGGCTGCGCGCACAGGCCACGTGGAGGCCCATCTGTCCCGGTTCTGGATTAAACCGGGACTAAAGGGACAGGGCATTAGTACCGACCCTTTAGTCCCGGTTCAGGAACCGGGACAACAGGCCCTTTTTCTACTAGTGCCCTAGACAATATAAGAAAACCAATTTATCATATTATGTTGCGCTTGATCGCAAAATCGCATTGGCCAATATGTTGTAAAAGAGTTCAGCCGACCTTTTGCACTCAGTGATGCACACTACCATTATAGTTTGACTCATATTCAGTGGAATTGGTCGCTTGCATCTCATCGTCCTAGGCCATGCTGGTTGTCCAGCTCAATTGTCAACACAAGTTGTTGTCGACTATGTTCACTCATGCATTGGCGCCTTTTCCTCGACCCAAGACCATCTCCAGTGCTGACATATTGATGAATGTATGAGTCATGGTGCTACTTTGCTATTATATTTTTTTTGACAGTTTGGTAGATCAAATGTACTGCAAAATTAGTGAATAAATCATACCGAAAAGAACATGCAAATCATTAAATAAATGTACCACTCCATAGAAATGTTGCGAATAAATGTACTAACAAAGTAGCACATCGACTCTTATGGGCTTCACTAGTGCCGACGGTAATGGTATCCATGCATATATTTGCTTAGATTCCATTTCATAAGACTCAATTAATTGTCTAAATCCAAAGTGTGTACCAATTTTCCTTCCTAACGGGTGACCGTGCCTGCGGTTAGCCTAACCACACACAACCTTTCACCCAATTTTCTCTTTCTTTTCTGTGAAAATGAGTACCAACTTTAATTATTTTTAAAATACTCACTTTCGAATACTAAAATTTATAACATTGAACATTCATAAATTTTAACTTTTGGAAATTTAACTTTCAAAAAAATCAAATTGGTCCTCCCATTGTATGATCCACTTTTTGTTTGGACAATATAGTAAGCTGATGCATGTAAATTGTGTCGGGTTTAGCCTGTTTGTTTGGGTCTCCCTAGACATAAGAAAGCCAAATTATCATATTATGTTGTGCTTGATCTGAAAATCACATCGGCTAATATATCCATAAGAGTCCAGTCGGCTTTTGCACTCGAAGATGCACACTGCCATTATAATTAATTTGATCCTATTCAGTGGAACTGGTCACTTGATTCTCATCCTCCTCGACCCTAGATGTCTGATACATCCATTTTACATCATGTTTTCCTACTATTATTTTTTTAGAGTTTTATTCCACTTCATGATGCAATTCTAATGCCTTTTCTCTTTTAAATTGCAAGATTCATCACAAGAGGGAGATTGCTGGCAGCTGGAATTCTAAGCCTGAAAAAGCTACAACAGAGATATCTATTCTCTGAAGCTCCAAATGACCTAAAAATTTATGAAGAATTATTTTTAAATATATAAAAAATACTAGAAGAAAGAAGTATTAGAGAAGACCCTCGGTTGGGCTACCAACCAGGGGTCGCGCCCTACTCCCCAGGGCCCCATAGATGCCCAATGCTGCCCATCTTCTCCTAAATGAAGCCATTTATCCTAAAAAAATAGAAGACTTTCATAACCTTCCGTTGTCGTCTCGAGGTGGAGCACTATTGCTACGACAGAGCGATTCTGCCAGGGAACTTCCATCTGGGAGGGGAAAATCAAAACCATTGTCATCACCAACACTCCTCTCATCATGGGAGGCTTCATCTATATCAACATCTTCACCAGCATCATCTCATCTCCAAACCTAATTCATCTCTCGTGCTCAATCTTTGTGTCAAATCTCATATTGGTACCCGGTGTGCTAGTAGTGTTGATTACATCTTGTAGTTGATGCTAGTTGGTTTACTTTTTTTGAAAATTATATGTTTAGATTGTTAATCACTTATATGTTTATCATGAACATAAATATGATTTGTGAGTAATTCTATTTATTTTTTAGGACATGAAAGAAGTCTTGTTATTAGTAATCAAGTGAAGTTGGTTTCCGTTCAATATTTTGACGATATGTTATGTTGTATTTCCTCTAGTGGTGTCGTGTTAAGTTGATTACTCGACACACTTCACCATGTTTGGGCTTAGGGGAAGGCATTGTGAAATTAGTTTGTAGATGATGGGTTGCGGGAGTGACTGAAATTTTAACCCCAGTTTATGAGCTATTCCGTAAGGGACTATTTTGGATTTATATGTTTCATGCTATGATTAGATTTATCTTAATTCTTTTCTTGTATTTGGGGATGCTTGCATGGAGGGGGTAATCATAAGCAGGTTGATCATTCAAGTAAGAACAACACCTTAGCTCTGTTCCACCCACATAACATCTTATCAAAGCAATGTACGCGAGTCAATGAATCATGGTGAAACTAACTTGACGAATTCTGTGTGTCCTCAAGGGCATCTAGTCACCATAAGAATTATCTCCGGCTTGACCTGAGAAAAATTAAGGATTGGGACACCTTGCTGCACCTTGTTACTTTGGTTGCTTATTACTTGCTATTAATTATCTTACTATCAAAACTATCTTACAACACTTGCAGAGAATACCTTCCTGAAAACTACTTATTGGTTCCTTCTGCTTTTTGTCGGGTTCAACACTGTTATTTATCAAAAGGACCACAATTGATTCCCTATACTTGTGGGTCACCAATGTCCAACTCAATCGTCGATGCAAGTCAATGCCGACTATGTACACTGGTGCATTGGTGTCTTTTTCTCGACCCAAGATCATTCCTAGTGCTGAGATGTGGATATATGTATGAGTCATGGTGCTACTTTGTTATTATATTTACTAGATAATTACTCGTGCCTTGTAACGTGGACATACATATCCTAGTGTGTTCAACACCAATAGGGGTATGGTGTGCGTGCTTCATAGGAACTAGATAATTCCCCGCGCGTTGCTGCGGATTTTTTTGCTCAAATTAATGTTTTACTCGGCAAACTGACTCCAAACGGTTCAGGAAAAGAATGAATATATTATTTTGTTTCCACAAAAATTATTTAGAATGATACATCTGTAATGGTATATACGTAAGTACTGGTCAACCCTCCCCTACATATGACACAGAAAAACAATCAGATTAGATGATTATATATATGGTTATTGGTACATTCATAAGTATGATTGATCCTCCTACTTATATCAATCCAATTCTTCACAACAAACGAACAATCAGAATAGAGGATCATATGGTCATTTACCCATAAACCAACTGATTTATTACAAATTAACTTCATAGGATATCTTCAGCAATACACGAACATCAGATCTGTGCAAATGTGATCCTGGAGAGGGGATGGAAGAACAGGTGCTGCATCGAGTGGATGATAGCATTGCCTTCCTCATTGGTTCAGTAACATGGTTGATAAAAATCTAGAATTTTGCACAAACTCAATGTATCATGGAAAATCAAATCAACGGTACTACCTTTTGCATATCTTAATTGATTCTTTTGGGGATATCGGGTGTACACTAATATGTTTTTGAAATTAGGGTTAACTTGTGACACCAGGGCCTCTTCAGGGTGACTAAGAAATAAAATGAGCAATAACAATGTAATGTTCAACAAAGTTAATTCATTTTCTTAAGAGACCATAATGTTCATAATTATATCACCACAAAAAAGTTCATAATTTGTGGAATACTGTTCTTAGTTTCCATTTTCTGCCATCAACCATATGAAAGATAAAACTGTAGAATAGTCTATTTATGCATCCATATATAGTAGATGCTCTTTATCTGAAATCTAGACAGAAAACTTACAAAGGGAAGTATAGAGAAACTTTTGTGAAATTTCAGCAAAGAAAGGAAGCGAGCCATCATGATTAGCAGTACAAATGTACACTTGCATATACCTTCACATTGTTGCGTGTGTGGGAAGTAATCTTCGGTAAGAAAACGAAAATTAGAAGAAGAAAAAAAATATCAGAGTTCACATATCTTTGAAATTGCTTGAGTTATTTTGTTTACCACCTAGCATGATGCTTATGATCTGTTCACTGGAATCATGAAGGAAGACAATGACTTCAGTACAGCTTTAACGAAGGAGCGAGATTATTAGTGTCTTGTGTATACATCAACATCTATGAAAAAGATTGACAGAGACATAGAGGGCACGTATAGCCAAAATCAACGGTAGTAGCTTGTATCTTTTTAATTTAATGCACGGAGAAATTAGGGCTGCACATGCATACATTTTCTACATCCTCTCAAGTAACAATTAAGGGATAACACACCAAAAGTTAATCCAATTATCTACTGCCTAGGCGTCAACAGAGACTTAGGACAACATCTTGGAAAAAAACACTAACATGATCTGTCACCTTATGAACAGCAGATGCTCACGGTTCCACAACAGCCCACAAATTTAGGATCAGATCTTGCATTGTTCCTGTAGAAAACCAAAATCTCATGTATTTTCTCACCTTTCTTTAGGCTACATCTGGGTGACATTTAAAGATGTGGAAGGGGGGGAGGGCATACCTTGATTGTAGAAGGGGTTGGCGCAACTCGTCGTCCTCGAATCCATCAGCAGTCAGGTTAAGTCTGATGCGGCATCATGGATTCGAAGATGGGGAAGGGCACAGTTCCTTACCACTGAATCCGGTGGTGGCAGGGGTCATCGCAACTGCTCACCGTCAAATCCCATGTGGCGGCGGCTGGGGAAGTCAGATGGATCTTTGCAATCACGGGCAGCGAAGAGGTGGATCTGCTGTACATATTCATAGAAGTCCGAAAGATGGTTTGGGGTTTGGATGCGAACGGGACATGGGAGGGAAATATATAATGCTGGGAAGAGCAATGGAATTGAAGGAGAAGATGGGAAGAGACGCGCGGAGGTGGGAGACGATTGGCTCTTCGATTCTCATTAATTAACTGGTTCATCTGTTAGGAAGAGTAAAAGACGACAACGACTCACTCGGTGACCAGGATGGCTGCATAGTAAAAAAAAATTGATTCCCATGATTTATTATAATGAAGGCTTATGTGGCGGGGCTGATTTGACTGCTTTTGGAAACGGAATAATGACGTGGCACATCGCTGATGTGGACAATGTGCATAATGAGAGAATAGGGAGTAGTGGGGAGCAACTTCTTAAGAATGATAGATGAGTGTATGCGTGTATGTATGAGCATCTGCATCTATACTGTGTTAAAAACACCAATCGTATCAGGCATATACCTTACACCCACAATATTCTAAATTTTGATAAGATTTTATTTGATTTGAGTATGAGTAGGGGAAAGCAATGATAGTTTTTTTATTTAGTTGAAGTTTTGCTAAGATTTGATTTGATTTAGGTATGGGTAGGGGAAGGCAACAGATTATTTGATTTAGTTTAGCTTCTGGTAAGATTTTATTGAGTTAACACAGACCATAATTTTTATAAGATTTGATTCAGTTAATGCAAACCATTGTTTCCAAGGAAAATACCGATTTGGTTTAGATTATTCCAAACCTAGGAGAGGGGAGGGGGAAGAAACCAAATTTGGCGACGTACAAAAGAATTCCCTTTTAATATTAGATGCTCTCCTTTAATATTTTACAATTTGGAAGATTAAATAAATTGCCAAATTAGTGAATGAATCATGAAACAAATTTACTACCGTGTAGAATTTTTTGTGATAAATTTACTAGCAAAGTAGCACATTGACTTTTCTCGGCTACACCGATGCCGACATTAATGGTATCCACACGGCTATCTTCTTAGATAACATTTCATAAGACCCAATTAAATGTCTGCATTCAGAGCATGCAAATTGATTTTCTGTTCCAAGCCTAAGGTCAGTCCGAACACGCATAGGGAGGGCCAAGCGGAGGTCATGGTTATCCGGAAAGGCGCACAATGCAACAACAATTGTTCCATGTGGTAAAGAAGAAAGGAGCGGGCCTCACAAATGTGCACGTGACCCTATCTCCCCCACCCCCGCCCCCCAACGAGACTCCATGAGTACCAAGTTTACAAATTTGAACTGTTGAAAATTTGAATGCTCTCTTTCAAAAATATTAATTTATAAGACTTGAATTTTAAAAATTAAACTGTGAGGAATTTAAACTTTACAAAATTATTACAAATGAAGTTTTAGAATATATACTTTCCAAAATTCAACTTCTATAATTTTTTACTTTCAAATTTTCAAATTTCTACCGAAGTTGAATGTAGGGGGTGGGTTGGAGTGATAGGTAGATCGAGAGAAAGTTGAAAAGGGGAAGATGCGTGGGCCAACATTTGGATGCATGAGCATGTGCATCAACCCGGCCTTTTGAAATTCGTAAGAGCAAACTTTGTACTAATTTGAAAGAGGGCCTGGAATTCTTGGAACACCAGGCTCTTCACCCCACTTTCTTTTTTTGCTAGTTAAAAAAAATCCGAATCTAAAGGGAAAACTCTGTTTTTTTTGTTTCAGAGTATTTGGAAAGGCAGCCTGAGCACAACAAAGTGGATGCCTAAGAGCATCTCTAGCAGACCCCGCAAAATCCCGACCCACATAAGTCTTTTGCAGTTCGCGAAAAAGGTATATGCGGGTTGGCACGGGCGAGGACAGACTCAGGCCCCGTATAATCAATCCGTAAAAAAAATATTCTTTGAATATATCAAACAGGCCCACAACTAGCTCTTTTTTTAATCGTCCTCTTCCTCGCGTCAATCCGGCAGACAAGCGGACGAGGAAAACGCGAGGAAAGCGCGGCGCGGGCGGGGGCTAGGGCGGCCGGGGCGAGCACGGCGCAGGCAGCGGCCAGGGCTGCCGGGGCGGCGCGAGCAGCGGCCGGATCGAACGGCTGGCGCATCGAGCTAGCTAGCTAACTCTTCGAATCGATTGAGCTGCTACCTAGCTAGCTAGCTCTAGCTATCTCCGTTCGAATCGATTGAGCTAGCTAGCTAGCTCCGTTCCAGAGCCGCGGAGCCACGGGGATGAGCAGCACGACGGCTGGGACGGACGAGCGGCGGCCCGGATGAGCAACACGGCCGCCGGGACGAACGGGTGGCGGCCCGGATGAGCAGCGCGGTGGCCGGGGACGGATGGGGCGGCGGCTCGGATGAGCAGCGCGGCGGCCGGGGACGGACGGGGCGGTGGCCTGGAGCGAGCCTGAAAGCTCCGAGGGCAGTTAGACTTCCGCCAACTGCTTTCTCGTGATGCAGGGCATTGTAGAAGCGGAGGCGAAAACTGTGTTTTTGCAGATTGGGAGGGCTTTTTTTACCGCGCCACTTAAAAAAAATTACAGGTTAAAATCGTTTAAGGGGTTTGTTCGGGCGGGATTTTCCGCGCCGACCCGTATTTTGGCGGTTATTTCACGGATCGGGGATTTTTGCTAGGTCTGCTAAAGTTGCTTTAAATGGTTAAACCTAATCAGGCAGAATATAAATGCACACGTCTATTTGGCAATTCCTAAATTTTAAAAAATATGCGCATACTGATCTTTTTATGCCTGATTAATAAAAAACATATGAGATGTGAAAGAAACCATACACCCATGCAACTGTTGACTAGTTTTGAGAGGGAACACCTATTTTTATCACGAATTGATGGACAAAAGAATGTTGATAGTATCACCTTATTAGTTCGGTAATGCTAAAAATCTGACATTAGATATTTAAGTATGGCAAATCGAACATTTTTTATGACAAATTTAGTTGGCTGAAGGATGTAGAATTTAGTATACGAGCATGTCAATTTTTTGGCAAAAAAATGAACTCGGTTGGATTTATCATACTTGGCAACTAAACTTATTATCCTTCACAAACACAAATTCTCTTAAAAAACATTTGATTTTTCATGGTAAAAAATCTGACATGGGATTTGTAGTGGAATCATATTAATTTTACAGTTTTGCTAGAACTCATTTAGATAAGATTTAATTTGGTCTCATTCACCTTTTATAGCCATTGAATGTGATGCTATAAGATGCGTGTGTATTGACGTGGGTTGTATCCATTTTTGTTTTTTAGGTGAATGAGATCAAATTACGTCTCATCTAAATGAGTTCTAGATACTCCCTTTCCCCCCTCTGTTTCGAATCAATCATAGTCCCATTACATTTCAACTTTACTCAGAAGAACCGATGAATAAACTCGGAGCAAATTTGTGCTGGAACTCAAAACATAAAAAAGACTGATTCATGTCACCAGTCCAAGACGCACGCATGTATCAACAATTATTCTTCATTTGTTCAACTAACTTAACTGAAGATATATTTGCCTGATGTATAAACTCGATATATACCACTACCAGCGCTTGTCACACCATGGTCCTTGCCACCTAGCCAGCTCTCGGCAGTACGTATGGGGTGGGCAGGAGCACCAGCGGCGTCTTGCGGTGGAAAGTCAGTCTGCCGGCCTCCTCCATGCCCAGCTTCTCCGCCACCATCCCCTCCGGCAGCTCCCACTCGAAGCCGTACAACATGTTGGCCAACGTGAACTCCACGTTTGCCACCCCCATGGCCAGTCCGGGGCAGATTCGCCGGCCGGCGCCGAACGGCATCAGCTCCAAGTGAGCACCGCGGAAGTCCACCTCGCCATGCCTCCCGCCGGACTCAAACCTCTCCGGCTGGAACTCCGCCGCGTCCTGGCCCCAGCTCGCGGGGTCCCGCCCGATGGCCCACGCGTTCACCAGCACCCGCGTCCCCACCGACACTTCGTAGCCGCCGATCTCCACCCGCCGCAGCGTCTCCCGCGGCAGAAGCAGCGTCACCGGCGGGTGAAGCCGCAGGGTCTCTTTGACGACCATCTTCAGGTAGGTCAGCTTCGGCAGGTCGCCCGGCTGCACCCGCTGCTCGTTGTTGCCGTTGCCGGCGACCACGGCCCTGATCTCCTCCTGCGCTTTCTTCAGAACTTGCGGCTTATGGAAGATCTGGGATGCAAGAAATGCTATGACATTCAAGCAACAAAACCACCACAGTGCCTCCATCTTGAAGCGAATCCTGGACGACTTGATGCTTTGGACGCACCGGATGAGAAAACCGGATCATAAACAGGCCGCCCTTTCATGGCGCTCCTACTTCTTTTCACGATTACACGTGCTTATGTAATTCACCTTTGTAATCAGACAAGTGTTGGGTTACAAAACGAGAAATATATTCAGGTGGGGAGCTCCCCCCCCCCGCCCCCGGTGATTTTTCAAAAAAAAGAACTTGCGGCTTCCGGATCAGCTCCGACATCGCCCACAGGATCGTCACCGAGCTCGTATCGACGCCGCCGAGGAACGCGTCCAGGAGGACAGCCTTGACGTGGTCCCTCGTGAAGCCGTGCTCCTCGCAGATTCTGATGAGGGCGTCCACCAGGTCGCCGCCGCCGCTCTCCGGCTTGGGGCGTGCGGGGTGCAGGTGCTGCTCCAGTACTGCCTCGAAGAAGCCGTCGAGGTCTCTGAAGATCCTCTCCCTGCGCGCGACTATGCCGGCGAGCCGGTCGAGGAGGCGGCCGACGGCGTTGGGGAAGAAGTCCTCGGCGGAGAAGCTGGCCGACATGTCCATAGCCTCCTCTAGCACGTGCTGGAACCGCTTGTGCTTGCCCGCGAACGCCTCTGCGCCGTACACGCTCCCGTACGCCACCGTGCTAATGACGCCGTCGGCGACACGGAACACGTGCTCGTCCAACGACACCGGCCCCGCAGCGTCACCAGGGCGGCCATGAGCCTGTCGACCTGCTCCCGCCGGGCGGCCCAGGCGGCTCTAACGCCGCGGGCGCCGAGGAGCTCCGCAGCGAAGAGGCTGCGCATGTCGCGCCAGTAGGCTCCGTATGGTGAGAAGGCGACGCTTTTGCGCCCGTACGAGAGCCGCGCGGGACCTGGCGACGAGGGCCGGCTGCAGCAGTCGGCGTCGTGGGCCCTCATCACGTCGCGCGCAGCCGCGGAGGAAGAGACCACCACCGTCGTCGCCGCGCCGAGGCGGAGCAGTATGACGGGCCGTGCCGCCGGGCCAGGTCACGCAGGCTGCGGTGCGGCAGAGGGCCCAGTTGGTGCAGGTTGCCGAGCACCGGCACCCGGTTCGGGCCGGGCGGCAGCTTCAGCCGCCCTTCCTCGGAGCTGCGCTTCGTCACCAGCAGGCACGAGACAACGGGGATGAGGATGCCGGCTAGGAGGAGGAGCTGCCATTGCTGGGGTAGTGAGATATCCATCGTCCCGGCCGGAGGTTTATCTAGCTCGCTCACGGACGAGGTGCTGCTGCTCGTGGACGGTCGTCGGGGGTGTATAAACTATAAAGTGACTGGCAATGGCATGGTGGACACCATGTACCAGTTGATCCAACATTGAAATTCCTGTAAGATTTTATTTCTGGCCTCAAAAGATAAACACTAGAATTTGTTTTTGCACTAGATGAACAATTTCTTATACACCATGCTGAATACTCCCTTGGTACCTAAATATATGTCGTTTTAGCTTTTCTAGTGCAAATTCTGTCACAAAATCATTTTGCAAAACTCTCCTCGTCCACCACCACTCGTTTCTGCAGTCCACTCGCTCTCTCCATCCACTCCAGATTTTTCCCATCTCTCACTCCCTCTTCCCGTCTCTAGTCAGTCCCTTTCCATGTCCCTGTCGCCGTCCTCTCCCTCTCCCCGTCGCATTACTCTTGCCACTGGTCGGAAAATCTCTCCAGCGACTTTATATTTCAGGTTCGGATGGAGTATGTTTTTAGTTATGTACGAACAACTTTAATTAGTTAATTCTCTGTCGACTGAGCGCTAGTCGCTCCCGTAATATGCCATCGCTCTTAATTTTAAGACACCTAAATGTTGTCTTACTGTTATTTTAGATCCCTTTGGAAAGATGGAAAAAAGAAATCCAGGTCAATGACTTGTGCACTCCGTCTTCTCACCACCCGACCGGCCGGTGGCACGTGCCATGCCACTTCTACGTTTTGAGAGTTGCATCGGTTGGTCCTAGTGTTTTGAACTTTCTCACCACATATGCCATATCATTATGCTGCCAAAAAACATGTAGGTTGCTCACCACACATGTGTCATGTGGCATCGGTACGTTGGCCCTAGCTAGTGAGGCATGCATGCATCATTTTGGTAATTAGAGGGAGTATAGACTTAAGTTTTCTAGCGCAATAAGAACTTTTCACTTTGAAGTTCGGATGATACATGTATAGTTTGACGTCACATGGTAATCACTCTATCATGTGTCCAGTTGGTGACAATGTATGCCGAGTAACCAGCCGAATAACTTTCAAGAACTAATAGAGCGATTATCATGTGACGTCAAACTACACGATGTAGGTTTCACTTTATAAACCCGAACTGATGTAGGTATCATGTGACCAGTAACCAACATCGTGTAGTTTGACGTCACATGGTAGTTGCTCTATTAATTCTTCAGTCACTTGACATCATTGGTTATTGGTCACATCTCGTCACTACATGGTCATGCACCAACTCAAGAAGGTGTTGCAGCGTCCTCTGTGTGTGGATATGGGGACCAAGCCCTCTGCCATCCTCGTTGCACGTAGACGCACTTAGCGACCACATATCGCGCGCTTGTGTATTGGACCAAGCACCCTACTCGGTGTAGCGGGATACACCCACAATCGATGGCAAGCATCCTTTGAGACGTCATCTCTATCTCCACTGGCTCCAAATTGTCGCTTTCTAGGAGCCTAACCTTGCCATGGTGCTCGCCCCCTTTCGCGGGTCGGACTAAACTGAGTATCGATGGGCGATTTGATGCATGAGTGAGTGGATTTGGGAAACATTGTGTTGTGGTTATGACAGCGGGAACATGGTCTGAACGGGAGCAACTTGGTGACGAGTGAGAAAAGTGGGTGAGATTTAGTGAAAGAGACGAGGGAGAGTTGTGGGTAAGGGTTGCCCGCGCGATTTAATATCTAACGTTTCGTGCTGTGTTCAGTTGTTTGCCTAAATTCATACCGTTCATAATCTACATTCTCATGTTATATTTGTGTTCTGAACATCACCGTGCTAATCTTGGGACAAAACAGAATGAGGAGAAATATAAGTTAAGAACATGAAGCTATACGTTCATCCTACATATGATCTTATATCCATGCAACTATATACTGAATAAATTGCAAAAAAACCCACTACATTTGGGGACCCTAGACCAGAAAAACCACCACCTTTTGGGTTTTTCCAAACAACCGCCTCGTTTGCATTGACAATTTTCAAATAATGCTGATTGAACGGTTTGGCACGTCTGAATGAAAACATGACCACTTGGGCCCGCTGTCAGGCGCCACATGGACGGGGGAGATGGCGCTCGTGACACGCCGTTAGACAGCATCGCAAAAACCTAACAAGCCGGTCCAAGCAGGAGGCGTGGCGACCAAGCAGGAGGTCCCGGCGAACCGGGAGAAGAAGACGCCACAGCAGGTGAACCAGGAGCTGAGGGAGTCCCTGTCGAAGCAGGAGAACTTCCGCAAACTGGCGGAGCGCTACGGCGGCGTGGACGACCTCCTCGACCTGTGTGTCGGCGACGACGACGACGACAACTGCTTCGACAACAGGTGCTGCGTCGTCAACCCCGATGGCTCCTACTACTACATGCACAACCACCACGCTCCTGCCCTCGATTACTTGCTGTCCTATGATGATGATGGTCGACTTGTTCTCCTCAAACGAAGAAAAGAGCATGCATAAATGCACCACCCTGGAGAAATTTTGCGAAAAAATGTACTAGCAAAGTAGCATCGGCTTCACTAATGGCGACGTATCCATACAGAGAATGCATTTCATAAGACTCAATTAATTGTCTAAATCCAAAGGGTGTGTATCGATTTTCCTCCCTGGCTTCTGACTGTGCCTGCGATCAGCCCGACCATACACAGTTAGTTGTCTATCTCCAAAGTGTGTACCTATTATCCTCCCTGATGTCTGACCGTGTGTGCAGCCCCCCCAACCATACAAAACTCTTCACTCAATTTTATCTTTTTTCTTCTTTTTAGGTTTGTACTATCATTTATGCCACCAATTGTATCCCACTACTCAGTTTTGTCATTAGAAATTACAGCTGCTAAAAAATGCCATTGTTTCGTGATATGCTTACTCAAAAATGTCATTAGATATATAAAAGTGACATCGTTCCATTAGATATTTGCTCAATAATGCCATTAGACATTATTATTTTCATGTTAAACTTGTTGACCATGCAATATGACAGAAAAAGTCTAGACCCACATTTCAGTTCTCTCTATCTTGCAATGATAAGTGTGGCCCCACTTGTGAGGAGTAAGTAAGCGAATAATTTTACAGGAAAATAAAAATGCTGTTCGGATCAAGTGGGCCCCACACTTTATTGTAGTGAGATAGAGGGAGAGCTGGCATGTTGGTCCATAGGTATTTATGCCACTATAACATGTCAAAAGAGATTTCAAATCACAATAATGATGTCCAGTGGCATTTTTGAGCATGTGTCTAATGAAGGGATGGCATTTTTTAGCAGTTGAAATTTCTAGTGGCGAAACTGAGTAGTGGGACATAACTGGTGGTATAAATGATAAAAACCCCTTTTTCTTTGACTGGTAAGAATGCACGTGCAATGCACGTATTGACTAATATATGTATAGTCAAACATATTACGAACACTAACATTCAAATTGTTGCATGCCATGAGATATCATATCTCCATCTCAAAATACAAAAAATAATACCAATTATATGTCCATAATTCTAAACTCCATGCCCCAATGCTGGGAATGATTCAAACTTGCCAATCGAATGTTGTCCATCCAATGAAAATGTCTGAAAATCCACCCAAACCAATGACTATTAGATCACCTTCCATAAGATTTACATAGCGAAAGTAGAGAAGGCAAAAGAGTTCAGTATCAGAAAGGACCAGTCTTAAAACACTTGAATCTTTGAAAAAAAACCCGCTTAAATCTGATTATGCTCATACACTTGTAATGAAGCAAAAAACTACAGACAATACAACAATCATGTCATTTTATTCTCACAAGAAAAGAGCAAGCTATTTATCATCATCCAATGAGTTTACAACGTCAGATGGTTAAGCATGAACGACATGACAACATTGGCGGGCTGACCAGTGATCTACCTTTTTTCATGCCCATATTGGTCATTTTCACCACAAATATGAAACTTTGTTGGATTCCTAGAGAGCAAATGCAACCATTACTTCGTCTTCATAAGGCCACTGGGTCCTGAAACAATACATCCTAAGTTTAAATATTCATCATATGAAAAGAGAAGTTCTGAAACCCATCAAAGCAGAGATCAAACAATAGAAGGAATATTTCAGCATGAAACTTAACCATATCATGGTCGTCCGACTTGTGGACCGGCTATAACCTCATTCTCCCCCTCTCGCCAAAATCCTGGGCTCCAAGTCCACTACATGCCTGCACCATAGCACCATCCACAAGCTGTCGTGCTTCTTCCATTGAAAAGCAGTGAGAACACTAAGGGTAGTTTAGTTCAACATCCTCTGCCTAACATTACCGGAATAGGGCTCTACCCCGACGGCCAAAATAATGCCGACGACCCCCGTCAGCCTATTCTGAACTATGCCGACAGTCAAGGTCGGGCCATCGGCATATCCAAGCCGTCGACACAGATAAGCTTCGGCATAGCTCTGCGTACGCCTACAGCAGTCGTCGACAAACCTGGGCCATTGGCATAGAGGTGGGCCCGACGACCGGGCGTGTGACGGACGGTGCACGCCGTCAGTTCTACACCGACGACAGGGATGGCGGCCATCGGCCTAGCTCGAGTCCACTTCACCGATCCGCCGCACATTCCGCATCATCGATGAGGCACACCTCTCAGCTACCCCTGCCGCAGCTATGCCGACGGCTGTGTATATTTTTTAGTTTTTGTATATATTTTTTAAACTTTTTTTATGTATTATTATTTGATTAACTTAAATGCAACATAGTTAGGCGGGACGGCGGCTCTGGGAGTAGCAATGCCACCGAAGCATCGCACCGGGCCCTGATACATGCCTTAAGGTGTGGTGGCATGTCTGAAGAGCAGCACACATCTTCGGGGTGTGGCCCCCTCACGGACGGTGCCGCCGCCGACACCTGGAGGGGGGAAATGACCGCGTCGGGTTTACTCGGAGGGGATCTTGTTGTGGGTTTGGCCCGGATGTTGCTCCCAAGTGTTCCAATGGGCTGACCTACCACAACTGGGTGGAGAGGTCTACTGGTCAAAGCCCATCCGGGAAAAGTCAAAGGGTTAGATCTCGTGGTCAACCGCACCAGGGTTAGGCGGGACGGGGGACCCGGGGGTAGCAATGCCACTGGAGCGTCGCACTGGGCCCTCATACATGCCTTAAGGTGTGGTGGCATGTCTGAAGAGGCAGCACGCAGCTCCGAGGTGTGGCCCTCCTCATGGACAGTGCCGCCGCCGGCACCTGCAGGGGGAAAACGACCGTGTTGGGTCTACACGGAGGAGATCTTGTTGTGGGTTTGGCCTGGACGTTGCTCCCAACTGTTCCTATGGGCTGACCTACACTAGTACGCGTCGGTGCTATACAAACGGTTTTTAACCCCTTTCCGCGACGACATTTGGAACCGTCGCCTAGTGAGTGATGGCGATAAGGGGGTCCTTCCCACACGACCCAGAAACCGTCGGGGATAGGGTCCCTACAGTACTCCTACTCGTTTCTGCTTGCAGTCGGTATTTTGTGGTGCTACGTTTACGATGCGCGACCCATGACAAACGGTTCACTATTATAGAACGTGTATGATGCGCGGCCCATCACAAATGGTTCATTATTAATAAGGTTAGCTAATCATCATACGAGTGTCGGACATGATTACGAAACCTCGGACCATCATAACATCGTCGTACACGAAAACTATCGCACACGCTATTTTGTGGTGCAACGTTTACGATGCATACTTCATCAGAAACAGTTTATGGTTGCGAATCGTGTACGATAAGGCAAATAACACAAACATTTAGTTTGGCCGCCCCATTTGTGATATTGTCTGACATCGTACACGCTTTGCAAACGGCAACTGTGTGCATGCTTGCACACGTTTCCTCTCTGTGAACCGACTCGGATTATGGTGTATATCGCAAACGTTTGTGTTTTACCAACCGTGTGTGCCGTAATGACCCGGAGGGCGTAATTTCACCGTAATTTAATTGCTGCTATTTCAAATTGCACTGGATTTGAATTTGAATTTGAATGTATGCTACAGCTTTATTCATATCTATCAGGTTCAAACAACCAATGCATTATTCGATTCATAGGTACATATGTTCAAGAATTACATAAGAACCAAATAAATAATGATGAACCACAGTTGTATACTTGTGTCAGGACCCCGACTCAATGCCACATCGATCTAGCATGTAACACCTCATATCACTTTGCGGCCTCACGCATGGTATCCCCACGGGTGTCGCCTTACCTTTGCCCGGTACCGTTTGCGCATTTTGGCACACGTATATAATGGTGTCGCTAGCATCCATATGATAAAGAGCCCGGGCTGACATGGCTAGTCGTAAACCCAAAGTGGCACTAACTTACAGGGACAAGCATCCATGACCCAGCATCGAACGTGTCGGTCATCAACGAGTGAATCCAGGCTGTAGCACTGGGCTAACAGGACTCCGGTGAACCGGGCTGTAGCGGGCTAGCAGGACTCCGGTATTCATCGCGTGACATTTCCCCGAAGGGACAGACACAGGATCGAAGAAGGACACATGCCGGCCTGCCTAAGTGTTCCGGAGCAGTAGCAAGCTACCAGGGCTCAGTGGAAGCACTAGGAGACATTTCCCGGTAAGAGAGGCTACTAAGAATAAACAACTAGATAGTCAGATCCCACACATAGCAATGCACATTACACGTACGCATAACATGCAAGTATGTGCTGTACAACATGGCATCACAGCATAACTCAACAATCATATAGATAAAGGCTCAGAAGAGCCATCATAGCATTTATTGCAAACAGGGGTCACAAAACCCATCATACAGAGCATACAAGCAACAAGCGGAAGCATTACATGTCTGGGTACAGACATCTACAAATGAAAAAGGCTGAAGAGCCTGACTATCTACAACATCCGATCAAGATCGTAGCTGAGGTACTAGCTACTAGTCGAAGTCCACGAGAACACTAGTAAGACCGAAGTCTTCGCTGCAAAAACATAAATGAAGCAACATGAGTACAAAGGTACTCAGCAAGACTTACATCAGATCCTAGCATACATGCATTTGTGTCAAGGGGGTAATGTGGAGTTTAGTTGCAGCAAGCCAGCTTTGACTCTGTGGCTATCCTGTTCTACGACTACCAGAAACTCTGGAGGTGAGACAACGTACACGAGTCCACTAATCACCATTCAATACACTACTATGGATTCATCCCCGTCTCCCTACGAGAAGGCCATCCATAGCACTCACACTTGTCTTGAGCTTTTTAGGGTAACCACTTCAAGTTGTCTATGTACCATGTAAGCATCCAAGAAGTCCATAACCGCGGACCCGGCTATTCGAATAGATCATGTTAACCCTGCAGGGGTGTACTTCTTCACACACGCTCTCGCCACTTACCGCCATGTACACGTCATGTATCTCGGCAACCTTCAAGCGGAAGCCTGGCGAGGGTGTCGGCCACGACCTGACTAACCACACAAGACTCTAGTCCAGGTTTATCGCCTATTCGGGTTCCACCCGCAAGGAGATCCGGCCGGGGTGTCGCTTACGGCCCCAAACGATGTGAGCAGGGTTCCCAAGCCCACCATCCGGGTGCCACTTGGTACACCGTGCCACGTGTGCCTAGTCTGTCCCAAGCCCACCCTGCCGGGTGCCACTTGGTAGAAAAATAGCACTACCTACAAACACCAGAAACTAGTTGCGACTCCTGGACAGAGATCAGGTTGGTTAATAAGTCGAGAGGGGCACTTAAGCATTCCAATGTGTGGTAGTATCGAGTCATTGGACAACATACATAGAACTCAGTGCTTAAGGACGGTTCCAATGAGACAACCCACCATGTACTCCTACATGGTCTCTCACCGCTACCTTTACCAAATCGTGTTCACACACTTCACTCTCAGCATCAGAACATATTGTAACACTCCAATTCATTCCCAATGAACCAGACCTGACACGACTCTAAGCAATAGCAGGCATAGCATGGTAGGAACACAACAATGGCTTCAATCAACTCCTACACATGCTAGTGGGTTTCAACTATTTACTGTGGCAATGACAGGTCATGCAGAGGAATGGGTTCAACTACCGCAGCACAAAGTAGCAGATGAATCGTTGTTGTCCTAATGCAATAACTGAGAGCAGGAGCGAGAGAGTAGGGTTTTATCGGAATGGACAAGGAGGTTTGCTTGCCTGGTAAATCAACATAGGAGGCACTGCTTCACAGACAGGTACTCTGGAACAGCTCCGGAGCAGGACCTATCGAGAAGGAACGGTGCCGGCAATCAATATACAAACATATGCAACAATATGATGCATGAACATGGCATGAAGATGTGATGTTGTTTGAGCTAATGCAACTAGTAATCATTTGGTTTGAAGTCCATTTGAACCATAAGCTCAAATGCATCTCCAAAGTAGGCTCTTATATATGCCATAATGTGTTTTCTCATATTCAGCATGTATAAGTTGGTTTGTCATGCATGAAACTAGTACAGATGGAAAGATTGCATTTTTCTGATAATTTTTCATATATAAATTATTTTAATCTGAGCTACGGTTGAATTGTTATGAATTTTTGAAGTTTAAAACAATTTCTGGAATTTTCTGATTAAATTTAAATCCAGAAATCATATATTGCGCCAGCATGACGTCAGCACGTCGTCAGCGGTCAACTGCGGCTGGCTGGGGTCAAACCTGACGTGTGGGGTCCACACGTCAGTGACAGGGGGGTTTAACCGAGGTTAGTTTAGTTCTAATTAAAAGTTAGTGGCGCTGGGGCCCACTGTCAGTGTCAGGGGGGTTAGTTAATGGTGATTAGCACTAAGCTAATCACCTGCCAACGGGGCCCACGCGTCAGTGACCCTGGGGGGGTCAAACCCCAGGTCGAACAAGTCAAACCCGCCGGCGGTTAGTCGCCGGCGAGGTCCGCGGCGTACATGTTCCCCGGGTTTCCTCTGTGGTGCTCCAAATGGCGTGCGGCTAGGTGCGTTGGAAAGCTAGCTCGGTGGCGCGTCGGGCGGTGGCCGTGACTGGGCCTGGGGTGGCCGGAGTCGACGGCGGCGAGCTCGGCTGCGGCCGCCGGAGTTCGGTCGTGCACGGAAACGCGGTTGGAGCTCGAAGGCGAGCGAAGCAAAGCGCTAGGGATGCTCTACGAGGCCTTACGGACTTGTTGGACTCGCCGGGGTGACCAAATGGTCACCGGAGCTGCGTCGACGGCGAGCTCGGCGACGGCGGAGGTTCGGCCGTGGTGGGGAACGGAGTTACGGCGCGGGAACGAGGGGGAGAAGAGAGGGGAACGGCGGCGGAGCTCACCGCGGTTGCAGCGGGCGTCGAAGCGGGCTCGGGGACGCACTGGAGACGGCGAATCGACGGCGATGGTGGTCGGAGCCCGAGGAGGAAGACGATGGCGACGGCGGCTCCACAGGGCGTCCGGCGTCTTGTGGCTTGACGGAGAGCTTCAGGGCGAGGGGGCGGAGCTCCTGCGTGTGTCGGGGAGGCGAGGGGAGGCCGGTGGCGGCGGCTATGGCGAACGGCGGCGAGCGACGCGTTCGGACATGAGAGAGAGAGAGAGAGAGCGAGGGAGAAGGGGAAAAGCACGGGAGAGAGGGGGGTGAGGCCAGGGGATCGGGGCGGCACCGAGAAGAAACGTCGCAGCGTCGCGCTGGCGGGGTAGGCAGGCAGGCGAGCTGGTGGCGTGGCGCTCCGCCCGTGCGCGCGCGTCGGCCACACGCCTGGCCGACTGGCGCCAGGAGGACGACGGCGGTGGTGGGCTGGGCTGGCTTGCTGGGCCAGAGGCGCCAGGTAAGAAGCCCAGGTAAGGTTTTCCTGTTTTATTTCTTTTCCTAAAATTTCTGACATTTGTTTTGATTTAATAAAATACTAAATCAATTTATTACCTTATGCCAATTTTTGCAGGAGCTAGATATATTATTCCAGAGCTCCTTTATAAATGGCATTATTTTTGGACCATATTTCATATATATAACAATATAAATCCAAAGCAAATAATTATCGGATTAATCCAAATGGCCAAAATTAAATATCCATGAGCTCCTAAAAATATTGGTTTGATTTTTATCTCTGTCCAATATTTTCAGAGGGCAACATGAGCATTTTCTTGGACCCTTTTGGAGAAAATTTTTATTTGGGTCATTTTCAAAAATGATTCTGAGGGTTCCACCAATCCTCATTTCAAATTTAAATGAAATTTAAATATGATGCACAAATGGCTAGCTAGTCTAAGTCATACCAGACTAGGGATGTGACAACTCGCCCCCACTTGAAAAAATCTCGTCCCGAGATTCAGGGGTCGACGGAAAGAAAGCGGGGTACTCCAGTCGAAGACGATCTTCTCGCTCCCAAGTAGCTTCTCTCTCGGAATGATGAGACCACTGAACTTTGAGAAACTTGATGTTCTGACGTCGGGTAACACGCTCTGCTTGATCAAGAATGCGAACCGGGTACTCTCGGTATGTGAGGTTATCTTGGAGATCAAGCGTTTCGTGGTCCACTCCGCGGATAGGATCCGAGAAGCAACGCCTGAGTTGAGAGACGTGGAAGACATCATGAACTCGAGAAAGATGTGGGGGTAGTTCCAATTGGTAGGCAACCTCTCCTCGTTTGGCGAGAATACGAAAAGGACCAATGTAACGAGGAGCCAACTTGCCCTTGATACCGAAACGATGGGTACCCTTCAAGGGAGTAACCCGAAGGTAGGCCTTTTCGCCAACTTCATAAGTCATATCCTTATGATGACGATCATACTGACTCTTTTGACGAGACTGGGCTGTTTTCAAATTCTCACGAATGATGCGAACTTGCTCTTCTGCCTCCTGGATCATATCCGGTCCAAAGAATTGTCTTTCACCGGTTTCTGACCAGCTCAAAGGTGTTCGACATCTTCGTCCATAAAGAACCTCAAAAGGAGCTTTCTTGAGGCTGGATTGATAGCTATTGTTATAAGCAAACTCGGCAAAAGGAAGACATTTCTCCCAATCCATACCGAATGAGATAACGCAAGCTCTAAGCATGTCTTCGAGAATTTGATTGATCCGTTCCACCTGACCACTCGACTGAGGGTGGAAAGCGGTACTGAAGGAAAGATGGGTTCCCATGGCAGTTTGGAAACTCTCCCAGAAATGAGAAGTGAAAAGACTGCCACGGTCTGAATTGATCTCTAGTGGAACACCATGAAGTGATACTATTCGAGAAATGTATAAGTCAGCAAACTGACTAGCAGTGATACTCTCTCGAACAGGAAGGAAGTGAGCCACTTTGGAAAGACGATCAACGACTACGAAGATAGCGTTATTCCCTTTCTTGGTCCTGGGAAAGCCGGTGATGAAGTCCATACCAACTTTATCCCATTTCCACTCAGGAATAGCTAAAGGCTGAAGGGTGCCAGCAGGCCTTTGATGCTCTGCCTTAACGCGACGACAAACGTCACATTTAGCAATGAACTCAGCGATTTCTCTCTTCATCCTAGTCCACCAGAACCTCTGGCGTAGGTCCTGATACATCTTAATACTACCGGGATGAATCGTGAGAGGAGATTCATGCGCCTCCTTAAGAATCAGTTGTCGAAGATGTTGATTCTTGGGAACCACCAAGCGATTCTCAAAGAAAACAACACCACGATCATCCATAGAGAAACATCCACCAACTCCCTTCTTAATGTTTCTCTTAATGCGGATAACACCCCTATCAAACTTCTGGTCAGAGATGATCTGATCCTCAAGGGTAGGTTTCTCCACTAAGGTAGAGAGGAATCCGTGAGGAGCGATGTGAAGGTTAAGCTTACAGAATTCCTCATGGAGAAGTGGTTGGCCTTGCTGCAACATGAGATTGTTGCAATAGGATTTACGGCTTAGCGCATCAGCCATGACATTGGCTTTGCCTGGGGTGTAGGTAATCCCTAGATCATAATCTGTGATTAACTCCAACCAACGTCTTTGCCTAAGGTTCAGATCCGGTTGGGTGAAGATATACTTGAGACTCTGGTGATCGGTGTAGATCTCGCAACGTTTACCAAGAAGGTAATGTCGCCAGGTCTTGAGTGCATAGACTACGGCTGCAAGCTCTAGATCATGTGTAGGATAATTCTCCTCATGTGGATGCAACTGTCGAGATGCATAGGTAATCACATGACGATCCTGCATAAGAATGCAACCTAGTCCCTGTCGTGAGGCGTCGCAGTAGATAATAAAGTCTTTAGTGAAATCCGGTGGCACGAGTATGGGAGCAGAAGTCAGGCGTCTTTTCAGTTCCTGAAAACTGTACTCACACTGTGGGGACCACTCGAACTTTTTATCTTTCTTGAGAAGTTCCGTGAGGGGTTTGGCTACTTTGGAGAAGTTTTCAACAAAGCGGCGACAATAGCTGGCTAGGCCAAGGAAACTCCTAACTTGTTTAACGGTCTCAGGTGGAGTCCAATCGAGAACGGCTTGAACTCTCTCGGGATTGACAGCAATGCCCTTACCAGAGATTACGTGGCCTAGGTAGGTCACTTCTGGCAACCAAAATTCACACTTGGAGAACTTGGCATAAAGGCGGTGCTCTCTGAGTTTTTCTAACACAAGTCTAAGATGTTCGGCATGCTCTTCCTCGTTCTTCGAGTAAATAAGAATATCATCGAGGTAAACCACGACGAACTTATCTAAGTACTCCATGAAGATCGAGTTCATCAAGCGGGAGAATGTAGCTGGAGCGTTAGTTAGACCAAAGGACATGACGGTGTACTCATACTGACCATAACGAGTAACAAAGGCTGTCTTGGGAATGTCCCCGTTTCTGATCTTAATTTGGTGGTATCCTAACCTCAAATCCATCTTGGAGAAGACTGAGGATCCAGCGAGCTGATCATACAGGTCGTTGATCCTGGGGGGCGGATACTTGTTCTTTATCGTGACCAAATTAACGGGACGATAATCTACAACCATCCGGTCCGTACCATCCTTCTTCTTGATGAAGAGGACGGGGCAAGCCCAAGGAGAAGAACTAGGACGGATGAAACCTTTTTGCAAGGACTCGTCAAGTTGTTTCTTAAGCTCGGCTAGTTCTAGGGGTGCCATCTTGTAAGGTCTCCTAGAGATTGGAGCTATTCCTGGGATAAGATCTATGACGAACTCTACATCTCTGTCAGGTGGAACACCTGGCAGTTCCTCTGGAAAGACATCCGGAAAGTCACGGACTACCGGGATATCTTCAAGGTCTGGAAGAGGGCTGGCATTAAGAGAATAGAGCTGACGCTTTGCAACTCTAGTGGAGACGGTGACTATCTTGCCAGATGGGTGTGTAAGCTGAACGGATCTGGTGTAACAATCAATCTTGGCATGATGAGCTGTCATCCAGTCCATACCCAAGATGATGTTAATATCTGAGGACTTGAGGGCTACAAGTGATGCCAGAAATACAAGTCTATCAACAAGGATTTCGTTACCATGGCTTACCCTAGAGGTTTGCCATTTGGATCCAGGAGTTTGGATGACTAGCGGAGTTGGCATATCACAAAATGACATGTTGTGCAAGTTAGCATAGCTCTCGGAAATGAAGGAGTGAGATGCTCCAGTATCGAATAGAACTGATGCTGGGTGACAATTGACAAGGAGTGTACCAAGAACGACATCCGAATCATCATGAGCGTCTTTAGCTGAGACGTGATGCACACGTCCACGTTCAGTGGGGGCTGACTTGACATTGATCATCTTGCGTGATGGCTTAATACAGCCAACAGTCTTCTCGGGCTGGGGTGGAGCATAACTAGTCTGAGAGCAGTCACGTGCATAGTGTCCTGGCTTCCCGCATGTGAAGCAAGTCCCTGAGGTTGGACGTGGACCCGCACTGACAGGCGGTCTACCGGTAGGCCTGGGTGGAACATACGACTGAGCTGGGGGAGGCACCACATGAGATGACCTCGGTGTATAACCGGAAGGAAGAGCGGAGTTTGGAACCCAAATCCGGCGCTTCTGGGAACTAGAGCCAGAGGAGGATCCCAAATCACGGGTGTGCTTACGAGACTCCTCGTAAGTGAGCTGAGCTGTCTCTGCATTGATGGCCTTGTTCACAAGGGCTTGGAATGTATCACAATGATGCAGGTGGAGATCACGACGCAACTTGGGGTTGAGACCCTTCCGGAACCTAGCCTGCTTCTTGGCGTCCGTGGACACTTCTTCTGTAGCATAGCGGGCAAGATCCTCGAACTCTCTACTATAAGCATCAACAGCCATCTTACTCTGGGTGAAACTACAGAACTCTTCTCTCTTGCGATCAAGGAGGGCCTGGGGAATGTGATGCTCGCGAAAAGCCTCAGAAAAATCTCTCCAGGTAGGAATCTGGCCAGCTGGAAGCAAAGCCTCATAGTTCTACCACCAAAGACTAGCAGGACCTTCCAGGTGGTATGTGGCATAGGTGACCTTGTCATCTTCAGCTACGTTCGCGGAACGCAGCTTATGAGTGATGCTACGGAGCCAGTCATCTGCATCGAGTGGCTCGATGGAATGATGAAAGGTAGGAGGGTGCAAGCGAATGAAATCATGAATGGTAGCAGACCCTTTGAACTGATGTGCGGTGTTCTCCTCGATACGTGCCAACAAACGGTTAGACTCACGCTTGTTCCTCTCCATTTCTAACATGAACTCTGCCAACGAAGGCTGGTTGGGAGGATCCTCATCCCTAGCATCTCCATGGTTCTGGCTACGAGCAACGGAACTTCGCTTAGCTGATGACATCCTGAGAAACGAACCAAGGACGGAGTCAGCATCAACTATGGACTATAGAATGTAGGATAAGGAAATTAGTATCTCTCGAACTCCTAGGGAAATTCCGGCAGCATAACGTCAGTAAAATGCTCAGAATGAGACATCCTACTAGAATGGGGTAATAACATACTCATCAGCATTACTCAAGGTTCTGAGATCATACTAAACAGACTACACCGGAAATACTCGAAAACTGGGGTATGACTCTGATCAACCAATCCTATGGGACTACGGAGTAGTAACACGTGATCCTGATAGACGGAAGAGAAAGCCTAGTTCCTTAACCCCGTAGAAAGGATAGGATGACTCAGATCAGAATGTCATGAGGTATAAGGAGTAAAAAGAGCCTTACGTTCCAATCCACAATCAATTCCCTTACATAACTAAAGATTTTCTAGACTCAACTTCGACCAGTTTGGCTTGGTAATCCTACAGGCAGTCAGGCTCTGATACCAGCGCTGTCAGGACCCCAACTCAATGCCACATCGATCTAGCATGTAACACCTCATATCACTTTGCGGCCTCACGCACGGTATCCCCACGGGTGTCGCCTTACCTTTGCCCGGGACCGTTTGCGCATTTTGGCACACGTATATAATGGTGTCGCTAGCATCCATATGATAAAGAGCCCGGGCTGACATGGCTAGTCGTAAACCCAAAGTGGCACTAACTTACAGGGACAGGCATCCATGACCCAGCATCGAACGTGTCGGTTATCAACGAGTGAATCCAGGCTGTAGCACTGGGCTAACAGGACTCCGGTGAACCGGGCTGTAGCGGGCTAGCAGGACTCCGGTATTCATCGCGTGACATTTCCCCGAAGGGACAGACACAGGATCGAAGAAGGACACATGTCGGCCTGCCTAAGTGTTCCGGAGCAGTAGCAAGCTACCAGGGCTCAGTGGAAGCACTAGGAGACATTTCCCGGTAAGAGAGGCTACTAAGAATAAACAACTAGATAGTCAGATCCCACACATAGCAATACACATTACACGTACGCATAACATGCAAGTATGTGCTGTACAACATGGCATCACAGCACAACTCAACAATCATATAGATAAAGGCTCAGAAGAGCCATCATAGCATTTATTGCAAACAGGGGTCACAAAACCCATCATACAGAGCATACAAGCAACAAGCGGAAGCATTACATGTCTGGGTACAGACATCTACAAATGAAAAAGGCTGAAGAGCCTGACTATCTACAACATCCGATCAAGATCGTAGCTGAGGTACTAGCTACTAGTCGAAGTCCACGAGAACACTAGTAAGACCGAAGTCTTCGCTGCAAAAACATAAATGAAGCAACATGAGTACAAAGGTACTCAGCAAGACTTACATCAGATCCTAGCATACATGCATTTGTGTCAAGGGGGTAATGTGGAGTTTAGTTGCAGCAAGCCAGCTTTGACTCTGTGGCTATCCTGTTCTACGACTACCAGAAACTCTGGAGGTGAGACAACGTACACGAGTCCACTAATCACCATTCAATACACTACTATGGATTCATCCCTGTCTCCCTACGAGAAGGCCATCCATAGCACTCACACTTGTCTTGAGCTTTTTAGGGTAACCACTTCAAGTTGTCTATGTACCATGTAAGCATCCAAGAAGTCCATAACCGCGGACCCGACTATTCGAATAGATCATGTTAACCCTGCAGGGGTGTACTTCTTCACACACGCTCTCGCCACTTACCGCCATGTACACGTCATGTATCTCGGCAACCTTCAAGCGGAAGCCTAGCGAGGGTGTCGGCCACGACCTGACTAACCACACAAGACTCTAGTCCAGGTTTATCGCCTATTCGGGTTCCACCCGCAAGGAGATCCGGCCGGGGTGTCGCTTACGGCCCCAAACGATGTGAGCAGGGTTCCCAAGCCCACCATCCGGGTGCCACTTGGTACACCATGCCACGTGTGCCTAGTCTGTCCCAAGCCCACCCTGCCGGGTGCCACTTGGTAGAAAAATAGCACTACCTACAAACACCAGAAACTAGTTGCGACTCCTGGACAGAGATCAGGTCGGTTAATAAGTCGAGAGGGGCACTTAAGCATTCCAATGTGTGGTAGTATCGAGTCATTGGACAACATACATAGAACTCAGTGCTTAAGGACGGTTCCAATGAGACAACCCACCATGTACTCCTACATGGCCTCTCACCGCTACCTTTACCAAATCGTGTTCACACACTTCACTCTCAGCATCAGAACATATTGTAACACTCCAATTCATTCCCAATGAACCAGACCTGACACAACTCTAAGCAATAGCAGGCATAGCATGGTAGGAACACAACAATGGCTTCAATCAACTCCTACACATGCTAGTGGGTTTCAACTATTTACTGTGGCAATGACAGGTCATGCAGAGGAATGGGTTCAACTACCGCAGCACAAAGTAGCAGATGAATCATTGTTGTCCTAATGCAATAACTGAGAGCAGGAGCGAGAGAGTAGGGTTTTATCGGAATGGACAAGGGGGTTTGCTTGCCTGGTAAATCAACATAGGAGGCACTGCTTCACAGACAGGTACTCTGGAACAGCTCCGGAGCAGGACCTATCGAGAAGGAACGGTGCCGGCAATCAATATACAAACATATGCAACAATATGATGCATGAACATGGCATGAAGATGTGATGTTGTTTGAGCTAATGCAACTAGTAATCATTTGGTTTGAAGTCCATTTGAACCGTAAGCTCAAATGCATCTCCAAAGTAGGCTCTTATATATGCCATAATGTGTTTTCTCATATTCAGCATGTATAAGTTGGTTTGTCATGCATGAAACTAGTACAGATGGAAAGATTGCATTTTTCTGATAATTTTTCATATATAAATTATTTTAATTTGAGCTACGATTGAATTGTTATGAATTTTTGAAGTTTAAAACAATTTCTGGAATTTTCTGATTAAATTTAAATCCAGAAATCATATATTGCGCCAGCATGACGTCAGCACGACGTCAGCGGTCAACTGCGGCTGGCTGGGGTCAAACCTGACGTGTGGGGTCCACACGTCAGTGACAGGGGGGTTTAACCGAGGTTAGTTTAGTTCTAATTAAAAGTTAGTGGCGCTGGGGCCCACTGTCAGTGTCAGGGGGGGTTAGTTAACGGTGATTAGCACTAAGCTAATCACCTGCCGACGGGGCCCACGCGTCAGTGACCCTGGGGGGGTCAAACCCCAGGTCGAACAAGTCAAACCCGCCGGCGGTTAGTCGCCGGCGAGGTCCGCGGCGTACATGTGCCCCGGGTTTCCTCTGTGGTGCTCCAAATGGCGTGCGGCTAGGTGCGTTGGAAAGCTAGCTCGGTGGCGCGTCGGGCGGTGGCCGTGACTGGGCCTGGGGTGGCCGGAGTCGACGGCGGCGAGCTCGGCTGCGGCCGCCGGAGTTCGGTCGTGCACGGAAACACGGTTGGAGCTCGAAGGCGAGCGAAGCAAAGCGCTAGGGATGCTCTACGGGGCCTTACGGACTTGTTGGACTCGCCGGGGTGACCAAATGGTCACCGGAGCTGCGTCGACGGCGAGCTCGGCGACGGCGGAGGTTCGACCGTGGTGGGGAACGAAGTTACGGCGCGGGAACGAGGGGGAGAAGAGAGGGGAACGGCGGCGGAGCTCACCGCAGTTGCAGCGGGCGTCGAAGCGGGCTCGGGGACGCACTGGAGACGGCGAATCAACGGCGATGGTGGTCGGAGCCCGAGGAGGAAGACGATGGCGACGGCGGCTCCACAGGGCATCCGGCGTCTTGTGGCTTGACGGAGAGCTTCAGGGTGAGGGGGCGAAGCTCCTGCGCGTGTCGGGGAGGCGAGGGGAGGCCGGTGGCGGCGGCTATGGCGAACGGCGGCGACCGACGCATTCGGACACGAGAGAGAGAGCGAGGGAGAAGGGGAAAAGCACGGGAGAGAGGGGGTGAGGCCAGGGGATCGGGGCGGCACCGAGAAGAAACGTCGCGGCGTCGCGCTGGCGGGGTAGGCAGGCAGGCGAGCTGGTGGCGTGGCGCTCCGCCCGTGCGCGCGCGTCGGCCACACGCCTGGCTGACTGGCGCCAGGAGGACGACGGCGGTGGTGGGCTGGGCTGGCTTGCTGGGCCAGAGGCGCCAGGTAAGAAGCCCAGGTAAGGTTTTCCTGTTTTATTTCTTTTCCTAAAATTTCTGACATTTATTTTGATTTAATAAAATACTAAATCAATTTATTACCTTATGCCAATTTTTGCAGGAGCTAGATATATTATTCCAGAGCTCCTTTATAAATGGCATAATTTTTGGACCATATTTCATATATATAACAATATAAATCCAAAGCAAATAATTATCGGATTAATCCAAATGGCCAAAATTAAATATCCATGAGCTCCTAAAAATATTGGTTTGATTTTTATCTCTGTCCAATATTTTCAGAGGGCAACATGAGCATTTTCTTGGACCCTTTTGGAGAAAATTTTTATTTGGGTCATTTTCAAAAATGATTCTGAGGGTTCCACCAATCCTCATTTCAAATTTAAATGAAATTTAAATATGATGCACAAATGGCTAGCTAGTCTAAGTCATACCAGACTAGGGATGTGACAACTTGTACTATTAAAGACGGTAAAGAAAGAGGCGAAATACATTCTGGTTACTGAACAAGGTGAAGCGGAATGCCCATATTGTGCCCTCCTCCATGCAGAAAGCACGCACGACTCTAGTCCAACCCCTTGTGATGGCCGACCGCGCATCATTCGCGGTCTTCATGAAAACATCTAGACAATCATCATGTTCTGATAGAAATACTTAAACCTTTGCATGCCCACCAATCATTTAGTTTGAGAGGTAGTCTTGAGTAAACTGCTTTGGCAACCACTGTAAAGGAAAAAGATTCAGACATTGTCATCTAACACAACTCATTATGGGCAGTAAAAAGAAGGCTGCAGAGTTCTTACTTACCATCCAGCAGTTTGCTGTTGTCATAAAGTGTAAACGAATAGTTTAATTGCCATCTTTGGACCCATTTTACTAACAATCTTTATCAGCTTCCTCACTTGATGCTGGTTCATCGATATCTCATTGCCCCATACGCAGAAAGGGTCGAAGCGCGGATATTTACCAATGACATATATACCTAAAAGCACCAAGTTAATATTAGAAGCTAAACAACAATTGCACAATGATGTAGTAAAACACTCTTTTATAATATTCTCTCCGTTTCTAAATATTTGTCTTTCTAGCGATTTCAACAAGTGACTACATACAGAGCAAAATGAGTGAATCTACACTCTAAATCATGTCTATATACATCCGTATATGGTAGTCCATTTGAAATCTCTAAAAGGACAAATATTTAGGAACGGATGGAGTATCATATAACATCCAATATACTCACATATTAGATGAATTAACATCTTATATTATGGCCCGGAAGGAGTTTAGTGCATTCTTACAAATTATCGCCTGATTAACTGCTGTTGTATCCATGGGTTACAGTTAGTTTGAGCTAGTTCGGGCTCAAATAGCCCTAAAGTATATCTAAACATGAGGGCTAGTTTGAGCTAGTTGCATCTATAACCCACCCAAAAAAACTATCCAACACAAGAGGTGCTAATTGGAGCTAGTTCTCCTAGTGCAGTTATTGTCAATCTAACCCTGCCATCCAAACAACTCTTTGGATAGAGTTAATTCAGGGCTAGTCGTGAGCTAGAAACTACTCTAACCTCTAGCTAAGTTGAGTATCCAAACAGGGTTGTGTTGTTGTTGTTGCTGCTGCTCTTCTATGTATATCTAGACATCATTAGAACATTAATGTAACACTCTTCCTTGTTGCTATGTAGCCTAGGATTGCATATTTAGACAATAAGTACAGTGCATGTTGCTATGTAGCCTCAGATATATTACATATGGCCCTAGTTAACCTAACGATAAATGAGTTGCAGATATATTTAGTTAAAAGTCCGATTCACCGGTTAGTCCCTTATTAGTCCCTTATCCTGAATAGTGAGCAGATATAAGCCTTGGGATGAAACTAACCTCGATGGAAAACAACAGTCATTCCCAAAATTGTCCTGTGTAGGTACATCGAGAAGCATGTTTGTAACAGCCTGATTTTTGGCCCTTTCTTTTTCTTTTGATTTTCTGAGGTTTTTGCCTGAGATTTCTTTTCCCGTGGCTATGTGGTCTGGAAACTGAAGAAGATGAACTCTTCTTTGCCTCCAGAGTGGCTTGTCATACCCAAATCCTTCCCTAGACCTTCCCATTTTCATCCTAGCCCAAATCCCATTATTCTTTTTATTGGGAATATTCCTTTTCTATTAAAGGAATAACTCAATTTTCCCTAGGTTGTGAAGCAACCTATATTTCCATCACTCCTAAAATTCCCAAATAATTCTCATAATTTTTTGGGTCATATCTTTCTCAAATATGGGAAAATATTTCATTGGCCATGTTTCCCATCATCCTCAAATAATTCTTTTCCTATTCTGTCCTGAATGGCAGATTGTGAAGCAAGTGCCATTTATCTTAGCCCAATTTACCCCAAACATTTTGGACACCTTTTCATGTCCAAATAATTGCCTCATGACAAATTTCAACTTAATTTGCCTAGTAAATATTCCTAAGCAATTTTTCAAAGTTCCTGTCTGAGGGAATTGGTTGTGAAGGAAGTACTAGCTAGGTTAATCCAATTTAGTTGAATTTTTGCATGGTATTTCATATCATCAAATAAAATTTCTCCACAAGATTTGAGCTCATGCTCTGCATCCCTATGAGCACAGCTTCAAATCTTTATTTCTGTCCAAATTTTCAGTTTGTGAAGCAAGTGTATTTTATCTTGCTCCTTTATGTCTGAAAATTTCCTAGGCCTCCTAATATCTATATAACATAGCTCCACAAAATTAGGGCTCATTTCATCTAGCCATTTCCCCTCAGGAATTTTCTCAAATTCCTGTTCAGAGAGGATAGCTATGAAGGAAGTACCATTTTGGCTTGGCCAAATGGCGTGAAATTTTTATGGCACTCTCATTGCCCAAATTATCTATCCTTGCCAAATTTCAGCTCAAGTGGTTACTCCTAGTGAGTGCTACTTCATGATTCATATTCTGGACCAAGTTAAGCAGTTGTGAAGCAACTCTATTAAATCTTGATCCATTTCCTTTCAAACTTCACAGGATCGTAGTCCTTCCTTATCTAAACACCCCGGACAACTCCATTTGACCCAATAAGCTCCCCATTGATCACTAGTACTCATCCAAAACTGATACAGAAAAGTTTTAGCAATGACACACTCCTCCCTTTGGCTCCTTGTCTTGATCCATCAACTATCTCAGACTACATTATGCAGGGACTAGTCAATTGACAACTCCTCGCATCCTCCCTTGTCCTCTCCATGCCAGTGTTCGTGGTGACCACCGTTTTGGCATGCTCTGAGCATGCCCAGAGCGTCGTTTTGCTCGGGCACGGCTCGTGGTCGTCCCGTTCGCTCGCCCGTGCATGTCTAGCATGTTTCCTGCGTTGTCGCCGTTCCTCTGGACCGCTTGCCCCATCCGTCTTCTTCCCCGGTGAGTGTCACCGTCGCCACACCATTCTGACCCATGACCACGTCGTCTTCCTCGACAGTGTCCTCTTCCTCCTCGTGTCCTCAAGCGCCTCTCGTCTCCGTGAGCTCTACTACTCATCCGCGTCCTCCCTCGTCGCTTTGCCGCCCCTCCCCGTGACCCTTGGCCGTGTGTGCCCGCCGCCGGAGCGCAGACACGTAGCTGCGCGCATGCAACCTTAGCCCCCTTGTTGTTTGGCTATATAAGCCCACCCCGAGGTGCCCCGACCTCACCAGCGGCCTCACCTCACTCCCAGGACCCCACCTAGCCACTAGCCGAGCCGGAGAACCTCTCCTTGCTTCCCTAAGCCACCATGGTTGCCTCGGTCCCTCCCCTAAATTCGCTCGCAGCCGAGCCCTCCTCCACCTCTAGCCACCACCATCGCCTTGCCCATACTCCGGAGACTCACCCCATGCCCTTGCTGAAGGAAATATGCCCTAGAGGCAATAATAAAGTTATTATTTATTTCCTTATATCGTGATAAATGTTTATTATTCATGCTAGAATTGTATTAACCGGAAACATAATACTTGTGTGAATACATAGACAAACAGAGTGTCACTAGTATGCCTCTACTTGACTAGCTCGTTGATCAAAGAGGGTTATGTTTCCTAGCCATTGACATGAGTTGTCATTTGATTAACGGGATCACATCATTAGGAGAATGATGTGATTGACTTGACCCATTCCGTTAGCTTAGCACTCGATCGTTTAGTATGTTGCTATTGCTTTCTTCATGACTTATACATGTTCCTATGACTATGAGATTATGCAACTCCCATTTACCGGAGGAACACTTTGTGTGCTACCAAACGCCACAACGTAACTGGGTGATTATAAAGGTGCTCTACAGGTGTCTCCGAAGGTACTTGTTGGGTTGGCGTATTTCGAGATTAGGATTTGTCACTCTGATTGTCGGAGAGGTATCTCTGGGCCCACTCAGTAATGCACATCACTTAAGCCTTGCAAGCATTGCAACTAATGAGTTAGTTGCGGGATGATGTATTATGGAATGAGTAAAGAGACTTGCCGGTAACGAGATTGAACTAGGTATTGAGATACCGAGGATCGAATCTCGGGCAAGTAACATACCAATGACAAACGGAACAACATATGTTGTTATGCGGTTTGACCGATAAAGATCTTCGTAGAATATGTGGGAGCCAATATGAGCATCCAGGTTCCGCTATTGGTTATTGACCGGAGACGTGTCTCGGTCATGTCTACATAGTTCTCGAACCCGTAGGGTCCGCACACTTAAAGTTTCGATGACAGTTATATTATGAGTTTATGATTTTTGATGTTCCGAAGGTTGTTCGGAGTCTCGGATGTGATCACGGACATGACGAGGAGTCTCGAAATGGTCGAGACATGAATATTGATATATTGGAAGCCTATATTTGGATATCCGAAGTGTTCCGGGTGAAATCGGGATTTTACCGGAGTACCGAGGGGTTACCGGAACCCCCCGGGGGCTTAATGGGCAATAGTGGGCCTTAGTGGAGAAGAGGAGAGGCAGCCAGGGCAAGGGCCGCGCGCCCCTCCCCCTAGTCCAAATAGGACAAGGAGAGGGGGGCAGCGCCCCCCCTTTCCTTCTTCTCCTCCACTTCTTTCCCCCCTTCTCCTATTCCAACAAGGAAGGGAGGGAGTCCTACTCCCGATGGGAGTAGAACTCCTCCTGGCGTGCCCCCTCCTGGCCGTCCGCACCCCCCTTGCTCCTTTATATACGGGGACAGGGGGGCACCCTAGAGACATAACAATTAACCGTTTGATCTTTTAGCCGTGTGCGGTGCCCCCTCCACCATAGTCCACCTCGATAATACTGTAGCGGTGCTTAGGCGAAGCCCTGCGTCGGTAGAACATCATCATCGTCACCACGCCGTCGTGCTGACGAAACTCTCCCTCAACACTCGGCTGGATCAGAGTTCGAGGGACGTCATCGGGCTGAACGTGTGCTGAACTCGGAGGTGCCGTATGTTTGGTACTTGATCGGTCGGATCATGAAGACGTATGACTATATCAACCGCGTTGTGCTAATGCTTCCGCTTTCGGTCTACGAGGGTACGTGGACAACACTCTCCCCTCTCGTTGCTATGCATCACCATGATCTTGCGTGTGCGTAGGAATTTTTTCGAAATTACTACGTTCCCCAACAGTGGCATCCGAGCCAGGTTTTATGCGTAGATGTCATATGCACGAGTAGAACACAAGTGAGTTGTGGGCGATTTAAGTCACACTGCTTACCAGCATGTCATACTTTGGTTCGGCGGTATTGTTGGATGAAGCGGACCGGATCGACATTACGCGTACGCTTACGCGAGACTGGTTCTACCGACGTGCTTTGCACACAGGTGGCTGGCGGGTGTCAGTTTCTCCAACTTTAGTTGAACCGAGTGTGGCTACGCCCGGTCCTTGCGAAGGTTAAAACAATACCAACTTGACAAACTATCGTTGTGGTTTTGATGCGTAGGTAAGAACGGTTCTTGCTAAGCCCAGTAGCAGCCACGTAAAACTTGCAACAACAAAGTAGAGGACGTCTAACTTGTTTTTGCAGGGCATGTTGTGATGTGATATGGTCAACACATGATGCTAAATTTTATTGTATGAGATGATCATGTTTTGTAACCGAGTTATCGGCAACTGGCAGGAGCCATATGGTTGTCACTTTATTGTATGCAATGCAATTGCCCTGTAATGCTTTACTTTATCACTAAGCGGTAGCGATAGTCGTAGAAGTATAAGATTGGCGAGACGACAACGATGCTACGATGGAGATCAAGGTGTCGCGCCGGTGATGATGGTGATCATGACGGTGCTTCGGAGATGGAGATCACAAGCACAAGATGATGATGGCCATATCATATCACTTATATTGATTGCATGTGATGTTTATCTTTTATGCATCTTATCTTGCTTTGATTAACGGTAGCATTATAAGATGATGTCTCACTAAATTTCAAGATAAAAGTGTTCTCCTTGAGTATGCACCGTTGCCAAAGTTCATCGTGCCCAGACACCATGTGATGATCGGGTGTGATAAGCTCTACGTCCATCTACAATGGGTGCAAGCCAGTTTCGCACACGCAGAATACTCAGGTTAAACTTGACGAGCCTAGCATATGCAGATATGGCCTCGGAACACTGAGACCGAAAGGTCGAGCGTGATTCATATAGTAGATATGATCAACATAGTGATGTTCACCATTGAAAGCTACTCCATTTCATGTGATGATCGATTATGGTTTAGTTGATTTGGATCACGTGATCACTTAGAGGATTAGAGGGATGTCTATCTAAGTGGGAGTTCTTAAGTAATATGATTACTTGAACTTAAATTTATCATGAACTTAGTACCTGATAGTATCTTGCTTGTCTATGTTGATTGTAGATAGATGTCCCGTGCTGTTGTTCCGTTGAATTTTAATGCGTTCCTTGAGAAAGAAAAGTTGAAAGATGATGGTAGCAATCACATGGACTGGGTCCGTAACTTGAGGATTATCCTTATTGCTGCACAGAAGAATTACGTCCTGGAAGCACCACTAGGTGCCAAACCTGCTGCAGGAGCAACACCAGATGTTATGAACGTCTGGCAGAGCAAAGCTGATGACTACTCGATAGTTCAGTGTGCCATGCTTTACGGCTTAGAACTAGGACTTCAACGGTGTTTTGAATGTCATGGAGCATATGAGATGTTCCAGGAGTTGAAGTTAATATTTCAAGCAAATGCCCGGATTGAGAGATATGAAGTCTCCAATAAGTTCTACAGCTGCAAGATGGAGGAGAATAGTTCTGTCAATGAGCATATACTCAAAATATCTGGGTATAACAATCACTTGATTCAACTGGGAGCTAATCTTCCGAATGATAGCATCATTGACAGAATTCTTCAATCATTGCCACCAAGATACAAGAGCTTCGTGATGAACTATAACATGCAAGGGATGGATAAGACGATTTCCTGAGCTCTTCGCAATGCTAAAGGCTGCGGAGCTAGAAATCAAGAAGGAGCATCAAGTGTTGATGGTCAATAAGACCACCAGTTTTAAGAAAAAGGGCAAAGGGAAGAAGAAGGGGAACTTCAAGAAGAACAACAAGCAAGTTGCTGCTCAAGAGAAGAAACCCAAGTCTGGATCTAAGCCAGAGACTGAGTGCTTCTACTGCAAGTAGACTGGTCACTGGAAGCGGAACTGCCCCAAGTATTTGGCGAATAAGAAGGATGGCAAGGTGAACGAAGGTATATGTGATATACATGTTATTGATGTGTACCTTACTAGAGCTTAGAGTAGCATCTGGGTATTTGATACTGATTCTGTTGCTAATATTTGCAACTCGAAACAGGGACTACGGATTAAGCGGACACTGGCCAAGGATGAGGTGACGATGCGCGTGGGAAACGGTTCCAAAATCGATGTGATCGCTGTCGGCACGCTACCTCTACATCTACCTCCGGGATTAGTATTAGACCTAAATAATTGTTATTTGGTGCCAGCGTTGAGCATGAACATTATATCTGGATCTTGTTTGATGCGAGATGGTTATTCATTTAAATCAGAGAATAATGGTTGTTCTATTTATATGAGTAATATCTTTTATGGTCATGCACCCTTGAAGAGTGGTCTATTTTTGATGAATCTCGATAGTAGTGATACACATATTCATAATGTTGAAGCCAAAAGATGCAGAGTTGATAATGATAGTGTAACTTATTTGTGGCACTGCCGTTTAGGTCATATCGGTGTAAAGCGCATGAAGAAACTCCATACTGATGGACTTTTGGAACCACTTGATTATGAATCACTTGGTACTTGCGAACCGTGCCTCATGGGCAAGATGACTAAAACGCCGTTCTCCGGTACTATGGAGAGAGCAACAGATTTGTTAGAAATCATACATACAGATGTATGTGGTCCGATGAATGTTGAGGCTCGTGGCGGGTATCGTTATTTTCTCACCTTCACAAATGATTTTAGCAGATATGGGTATATCTACTTAATGAAACATAAGTCTAAAACATTTGAAAAGTTCAAAGAATTTCAGAGTGAAGTTGAAAATCATCGTAACAAGAAAATAAAGTTTCTACGATCTGATCATGGAGGAGAATATTTGAGTTACGAGTTTGATCTACATTTTAAACAATGCGGAATAGTTTTGCAACTCACGCCATCCGGAACAACACAGCATAATGGTGTGTCCGAACGTCGTAATCGTACTTTACTAGATATGGTGCGATCTATGATGTCTCTTACTGATTTACCGCTATCGCTTTGGGGTTATGCTTTAGAGATGGCTGCATTCGTGTTAAATAGGCACCATCAAAATCCGTTGAGACGACGCCTTATGAACTGTGGTTTGGCAAGAAACCAAAGTTGTCGTTTCTTAAAGTTTGGAGCTGCGATGCTTATGTGAAAAGGCTTCAACCTGATAAGCTCGAACCCAAATCGAAGAAATGTGTCTTCATAGGATACCCAAAGGAGACTGTTGGGTACACCTTCTATCACAGATCCGAAGGCAAGACATTCGTTGCTAAGAATGGATCCTTTCTAGAGAACGAGTTTCTCTCGAAAGAAGTGAGTGGGAGGAAAGTAGAACTTGATGAGGTAACTATACCTGCTCCCTTATTGGAAAGTAGTTCATCACAGAAACCGGTTCCTATGACGCCTACACCAATTAGTGAGGAAGTTAATGATGATGATCATGGAACTTCAGATCAAGTTGTCACTGAACCTCGTAGGTCAACCAGAGTAAGATCCGCACCAGAGTGGTACGGTAATCCTGTTCTGGAGGTTATGTTACTAGACCATGATGAACCTACGAACTATGAAGAAGCGATGGTGAGCCTAGATTCCGCAAAATGGCTTGAGGCCATGAAATCTGAGATGGGATCCATGTATGAGAACAAAGTGTGGACTTTGGTTGACTTGCCCGTTGATCGGCAAGCCATTGAGAATAAATGGATCTTCAAGAAGAAGATTGACGCTGACGGTAATGTTACTGTCTATAAAGCTTGACTTGTTGCAAAAGGTTTTCGACAAGTTCAAGGGATTGACTACAATGAGACTTTCTCACCCGTAGCGATGCTTAAGTCTGTCCGAATCATGTTAGAAATTGCCGCATTTTATGATTATGAAATTTGGCAAATGGATGTCAAAACTGCATTCTTGAATGGATTTCTGGAAGAAGAGTTGTATGTGATGCAATGATACGTCCATTTTGCATCATGCTTTTATATCGATATTTATTGCATTATGGGCTGTTATTACACATTATGTCACCGTACTTATGCCTATTCTCTCTTATTTTACAAGGTTTACCTAAAGAGGGAGAATGCCTGCAGCTGGGATTCTGGGCTGGAAAAGGAGCAAATATTAGAGACCTATTCTGCACAGCTCCAAAAGTACTAAAACTTCACGGAAGACGTTTTCAGAATATATAAAAAATACTCAGCGGAAGAAATTCACCAGGGGGGCACACCCTGCCCACGAGGGTGGGGGCGCGCCCTACCCCCTGGGCACGCCCCCTACCTCGTGGGCCCCCTGGTGGCCCTTCGGTGGCCATCTTCTGCTATATGAAGTCTTTCGATGGGAAAAAAATAAGAAGCCATCTTCTCGGACGAAACTCCGCCGCCACGAGGCGGAACCTTGGCGGAACCAATCTAGCGCTCTGGCGGAGCTGTTCTGCCGGGGAAACTTCCCTCCCGGAGGGGGAAATTATCGCCATCGGCATCACCAATGCTCCACTCATCGAGAGAGGGAAATCTCCATCAACATCTTCATCAACACCATCTCCTCTCAAAACCCTAGTTCATCTCTTGTATCCAATTCTTGTCTCCAAGTCCGGGATTGGTGCTAGTAGGTTGCTAGTAGTGTTAATTACTCCTTGTAGTTGATGCTAGTTGGTTTAATTGGTGGAAGATCATATGTTCAAATCCTATATGCATATTAATACCCCTCTGATTATGAACATGTTTATGCTTTGTGAGTAGTTATGTTTGTTCCTGAGGACATGGGAGAAGTATTGCTATTAGTACTCATGTGAATTTGGTATTCATTCGATATTTTGATGAGATGTATGTTGTCTCTCCTCTAGTGGTGTTATGTGAACATCTACTACATGACACTTCACCATTATTTGGGCCTAGAGGAAGGCATTGGGAAGTAATAAGTAGATGATGGGTTGCTAGAGTGACAGAAGCTTAAATCCTAGTTTATGCGTTGCTTCGTAAGGGGCTGATTTGGATCCATATGTTTCATGCTATGGTTAGGTTTACCTTAATACTTTTGTTGTAGTTGTGGATGCTTGCAATAGAGGTTAATCATAAGTGGGATGCTTGTCCAAGTAAGGACAGCACCCAAGCACCGGTCCACCCACATACCAAATTATCATAGTACCGAACGCGAATCATATGAGCATGATGAAAACTAGCTTGACGATATTCCCATGTGTCCTCGGGAGCGCTTTTCTCTATATAAGAGTTTTTCCAGACTTTTCCTTTGCTACAAAAGGATTGGGCCACCTTGCTTCACTTTATTTACTTTTGTTACTTGTTGCTCGTTACAAATTATCCTATCACAAAACTATCTGTTACCACTTATTTCAGTACTTGCAGAGAATACCTTGCTGGAAACCGCTTATCATTTCCTTCTGCTCCTCGTTGGGTTCGACACTCTTACTTATCGAAAGGACTACGATAGATCCCCTATACTTGTGGGTCATCAAGACTCTTTTCTGGCGCCGTTGCCGGGGAGTGAAGCGCCTTTGGTAGGTGGAATTTGGTAAGGAAAAATTTATATAGTGTGTTGAAATTTACTGTCACTTGTTACTATGGAAAGTAATCCTCTGAGGGGCTTGTTCGGGATATCTTCACCCCGACCAGTAGAGCAAAGAGTTGCTCCTCAACCTACTGAACCTACTGAAAATGAAAATGTCTGCTTGGAAATTCCTTCGGGTATGATAGAAAAACTGCTAGCTAATCTTTTTTGAGGAGATGGAACAAAGCATCCTGATGAGCATCTAATATATGTGGATGAAGTTTGTGGATTATTTAAGCTTGCAGGTGTACCTGGAGATGTTGTTAAGAAGAAGGTCTTCCCTTTATCTTTGAAGGGAGATGCATCGACATGGTATAGGCTATGCGATGATATGGGGTCTTGGAATTACAAACGATTGAAATTGGAATTTCATCAGAAGTTTTATCCTATGCATCTTGTTCATCGTGAT
>NC_041388.1:444182044-444187076 GCF_002162155.2 Triticum dicoccoides
TTTTTGGCCTCGCGAAGGAGAAAGCATTTCTCAAGCTTGGGGGAGGCTTAAATCAATGTTATATTCATGCCCCAATCATGAGCTCTCAAGAGAAATGATTATTCAAAATTTTTATACTCGGCTTTCTGATAGCAATCGCACCATGCTTGATACTTCTTGTACTGGCTCTTTTATGATGAAGACTATTGAATTCAAATGGGATTTATTGGAAAGAATTAAACGCAACTCTGAAGATTGGGACCTCGACAAAGGTAAGGAGTCAGGTATGACACCTAGGTTTGATTGTGTTAAATCTTTTATGGATACCGATGTTTTCCGTAAATTTAGCACTAAATATGGACTTGACTCTGAGATAGTAGCTTCTTTCTGTGAATCTTTTGCTATTTATGTTGATCTCCCAAAGGAGAAGTGGTTTAAATATCATCCTCCCATAGAAGTAAAAGTAGATGCACCTATTAAAGTTGAAGAAAAGATCGTCACTTATACTGATCCTATTGTTCCTACTTCTTATGTTGAGAAACCACCTTTTCCTGTTAGGATAAAAGATCATGCTAAAGCTTCAACTGTGGTTCGTAAAAGCAATATTAAAACTTATACACCTCATGAGAAAATTAAAGTTGAACCTGATATTGCTATTGTTAAAGATCTCTTGTCTGATAATATTGATGGGCATGTTATTTATTTCTGTGATGAAACTACGAGAATTGCTAAACCTTGTGCAAAAGATAAACCTAGACCTGTGTTAGGCATGCCTGTTATTTCTGTTAAAATAGGAGATCATTGTTATCATGGCTTATGTGATATGGGTGCCAGTGCTAGTGCAATACCTATTAGCCTATATAGAGAAATCATGCATGATATCGCACCTTTGAATTAGAAGATATTGATGTCACAATTGAACTTGCCAATAGAGATACTATTTCACCAATGGGAATTGTTAGAGATGTTGAAGTCTTGTGTGGGAAAACTAAATATCCTGCTGATTTTCTTGTTCTTGGTTCCCCACAAGATAGCTTTTGTCCCATTATATTTGGTAGACCCTTCCTGAACACTGTTAATGCTACCATAGATTGTAAAAGGGATGTTGTTACTATCGGTTTAGATGATATGACTCATGAATTTAATTTCTCTAAGTTTAGTAGACAACACCGCGAAGAAGAATTACCTAGTAAGGATGAAATTATTGGTGTTGCTTCTATTGTCGTACCTCCTAGTGATCCTTTAGAACAATATTTGCTAGACCATGAAAATGACATGTTTATGAATGAAAGAAGGGAAATAGATGAAGTATTCTCTAAACAGGAACCTATTCTGAAAAACAATTTACCCGTTGAAATCTTAGGGGATCCTCCTCCACCCAAGGGTGATCCCGTGTTTGAGCTTAAACCATTGCCTAATACTCTTAAATATGCCTATCTTGATGATAAAAAGATATATCCTGTTATTATTAGTGCTAACCTTTCAGAGCATGAGGAAAAGAGATTATTGAAAACTCTGAAGAAGCACCGTGCTGTATCACTACAGGAATTAGGTAATTTGCCGTCTGTGCTTCACAGACGGCAAAAACAGAAAACATGACGGCAAACAGTTTGCCGTCAGCAGCTGACGGCAAAGTGTGTCGGCAAATGGTAAATCGGCAAAGCCATACTTTGTCGTCAGCTTTCTATCGGACTGACGGCAAAGGCTTTGCCGTCAGTTTTCACACTTCACCATCAGCCGTTATAGCCTGACGGCTAAGAAAAGCACTTGACGGACACCCTAACAGACGGCGTCAGATACTTTGTCGTCAGCCTCTGGACGGCAAAAAGCTGAGCACTTTGCCATCAACAGCAGTTAGTCTACAGACGGAAAAGATCTGAGCACTTTGCCATCAGCAGACAGATGGCAAAGTACTCATTTGCTGACGGCAAAATTCCGTACAGATTTTTTTAAAAGAAATTTATCTCAACAATTCAATAGACCATATATATCACAAATATAACAGCAATGTTCCATAGAAACAAAACAAACCGTAGCAAATGTCCATATATATATCATAGGGTATCACAAAGTGTTGCATATGAGATCACAAAGTAGATTAAACCATCACAAAGTATCACATCTAGCTGGGCCTCTTCCAGTCATGTACTACTCCCGGAATTAGCCTCACGACCATCAGCTCTACGCACACATGCTAAACTCCAACTATGCTACTCGAAAGGAAACTACACACAACTACTCTCTATGTCAAGGAGATTAAAACACCACATCAGGTTGACTGTAGCTCCGTGCAACCAATCAACGTTGCTGCTCCATCCCTTATCCACATGTCCACTGCAATTAACCAAACAAGAAAGAGGTTCAGACTTAGATTCATCATATCAACTAGATCCAGTCTCGAGAGCATCATTCATCATACTAAAGGCATTTTTTGTCAGTCAAATAAACTTGTCAAGCATATAACATCATCCTAATAGACAAGAACCTGTTGACACCAAATCTGAACTAGCCTAGTACAGGAATAAATATGACATGTAAAACAGCTCCTCCTAGTACATGAACAGCTCCTATTACACATCATTTAGCAGGAGCAAACATGACATGCAAAACAGGAGCAAGTATTTACATGTAGAGCAGCAGGAGCAAATTAAATATTTGTTAGAACCAAATCTGAACTAGCCACATACATGTACAATAGCTCATCAGGAAAAAGAGCAACATGAGAGGAACCTAGTGGCCTCATACAATTCAATCAAGCAGTATATCAACCACAAGAATACAAACCAGAGTAGAGCATGCATAAGTTGGGGAAATAAAACATAGTCGAGAGGGAGGGATCGACCTTCCCTGGTGGTTGGTCATCGGCTCGGCCGTGGGGTCGTGTATTGCTCATCGTCCTTGTCTATTTTGTTCATGGACAGCGCCCACCCGCAGCAATTAACCAAAAAGGAAAAAGGTTCAGACTTAGAAATTCATCGTATCAAATAGATTCGGACTCGAGAGCATCATTCATCATACCAAAGCCATTTTTTTGTCAAACAAATAAACTTGTCAAGCACTTCACACTCTGAATAAGACACCCCCTTATCATCTAAATCTTGAGAAATCAGAAGCCCAAAGAAAAACTTTCAAAATAGTAAAACAAATAAGAATATTAAGATAACTGGTTATGTAATAACATGCAACACGAATCGTACACAAACTAGTGAAACTGTTGCATGAGATGAAAAGTAGACTAAGATTACATGATCTTGAATCCATGGTTGCTGCATGTTATCAAATAGTATCAACTGCAATTTTGTCGCAACAATTCATATTCTAGCTTTTGTATTGGACAAACAGTGAACATATGCAAGAGTCATTTGCTTCATACCCATTACTGCTTGAATCAGTAGTTAATACTATCTTCTATTATTATTTCACTCAAGGAGATAAATAAATAAAGTTTTGGCAGTAGTGCAGAGGCAAAAGGAGAAATAAAGAGGCAAACTGAGAACACATCCAACACAGGAGACCTTAGAAGCAAGAATATTCACCTGGATTCCTATATTGTAGAGCATCCTTACTGTACTGAACTCTGTTATCCATCTTCCTTCTCCAATTTCAAAATCAAGGGCGGTGCTGCAAATAAATAGTTCAAGAGAGAAGAGAAAGAAGTTACAAACTCATATACCGGTTTATCAAAAAAGTGCAAAGCAGTGAGGTTTACATGGCCATATAGAAGTAAGATCACAGCAGTATATACCTTCCAACTCTACCAGCAACATGGCCATGGGACTTTGAGGAAAAACTCAAAATAGGATGTATGTCGGGGCAGTGCTTGACCCTATACTTATATAGTAACTTCACCATGGATGCATATCTGTCATGTATGCAAGCAGCAAGTCGGCCAAGAGAAAAAAATGTGTTGGCTGTAGGAAAGATAAATCATAACACAAGAAAACCATGGATACATGTATTAACAAATGCCATTAGGAGCGTGACCAGCAGCAAAATAACATCAAAGGAAGAATCTTGAATGATACAAAACAGGAATTGAAATACAGTGCATTTTCCAAAAGGATACTGACCCCAAAGCCCATAATTAATCAGCCCATAAATATATAAAAAAACAGAAGCCTCCTACGTGCATAGATAATAACGACCTAACATGGCCAATGGCAAGGAATTGCCTCACAGCGTATCATGACATGAATGAGAACAAGGCATCTGTTTCGATCGCATAGATCCTTCCTCAATCATTAAGTATATCATAAAAGCAGGAATACCAAACCTGAAAGTCTGTGAGGGATGATGAAGCAACAAACAAAATACTAATTGGCATTGTACATCTATTTTCACTAATGTGATGGCACAACCCAGAGCCTACCCGTGTCTCGGTTCTGATAAAGTGTGTAATCGGAAAACTATTTCAGTTCTGCAGAGCAACCCAAACCATGTACCCCCTTCTACTCGTTGTAGAAAGATTATCCGCTCATGAGGACCGGGATAGCAATAATGAAACCAATTGGAGATTATCGAGTTCATCTTATACTTCCTGGATCCATGGGAGCACAGACATGTATTTTGTACTATTATTGAGAATACATATTTTAAGAACATCAATCTCATAATATAACACATGAAATAATTTGAATGCAGAGTACTCCAATATAGAACATATAACCCTTGGATTAACTACATAGAACGAAGGGAAGGGAAGGGTCGGACCTGTCCTTGACGAGCTGCTCCATGGCGTGCCTCTCCTCAAGAGCACAAGCAGGTCCTGTCCCGGTGCAGATCTGGCCGCCGCCAACATGGCCGGATCGCTAGGGTTGGAGGAAGGGAGGGCATGGTGGTGCTTCTGCTGCTGGCCGCACCTACAGAGACGACGAGAGACGGGGGATCAGAGAAAGAGTCGGAGAAGAGATGGGGGAGTAACACCATACCGCCGTCGTCAAGGTAGCCACCGTCGTCGTTGTCGCCGTCTGTCACCATGGCCCGGCGGCTAGGGTTTCCAGCATGAAGAGTGAGGGAGGGAGGGCGGATTTGAGCGCGAAGAGTGAGGGAGGGT
>NC_041388.1:444187514-444206829 GCF_002162155.2 Triticum dicoccoides
CGACCAGGGGAATCGGGCAGAGAGGAGAGAATGAGAGAGAGGGTGAGGGGCAGCTCGGGCAGAGGCTTTGCCTCCTCAGCCGGCTAGGCTGGTGAGCCAGAGCGCCAAGGCCCAGTGGCCCATATGGCCTTTGCCGTCAGCCCCAGTATGCACAGACGGCAAAGACGGGCTCCCGTTTTCCCACCGTCACCTGCATACATTTTGCCGTCAGCTAACATCTGTCTTTGCCGTCAGCTGGAAAAAACACAGACGGCAAAGTATGCTTTTGCCGTCAGCAAAACAAAAACAGACGACAAAGTATGTCTTTGCCGTCGGTTGTCCTTTGCCGTCAACCACAGACGGCAAAGTATGTCTTTGCCGTCTGCCACGATGAAAAGCTGACGGCAAAGTGCAGTACTGACGACAAATTAGCTGATTCCTGTAGTGTATTGGGTATACTCTTGATGATCTTAAGGGCATTAGTCCCACTCTATGTCAACATATAATTAATTTAGAAGAAGATGCTAAACCAGTTCGTGATCATCAACGATGGCTGAATCCTAAAATGAAAGAAGTGGTAAGAAAAGAAATATTAAAGCTTCTTGAGGCAGGTATAATTTATCTCATTGCTGATAGTCAGTGGGTAAGTCCTGTCCATTGTGTCCCTAAGAACGGAGGTATTACTATTGTTCCTAATGATAAAGATGAATTGATTCCTCAAAGAATTATTACAGGTTATAGGATGGTAATTGATTTCTGCAAATTAAATAAGGCTACTAAAAAAGATCATTATCCCTTACCTTTTATCGATAAAATTCTAGAAAGAGATTATCTGAACATACACATTTTTGCTTTCTAGATGGTTATTCTGGTTTCTCTCAAATACATGTGTCAGCCAAAGATCAATCAAAGACTACTTTTACATGCCCTTTTGGTACTTTTGCTTATAGACGTATGCCTTTTGGTTTATGTAATGCACCTGCTACCTTTCAAAGATGCATGATGGCTATATTCTCTGACTTTTGTGAAAAGATTTGTGAGGTTTTCATGGACGACTTTTCCGTCTATGGATCTTCTTTTGATGACTGCTTGAGCAACCTTGATCGAGTTTTGCAGAGATGTGAAGAAACTAATCTTGTCTTGAATTGGGAAAAGTGCTACTTTATGGTTAATGAAGGTACTGTCTTGGGGCATAAAGTTTCTGAAAGAGGTATTGAAGTTGATAAAGCCAAGGTTGATGCTTTTGAAAATATGCCATGTCCCAAGGACATCAAAGGTATAAGAAGTTTCCTCGATCAAATGCTATAAAGCAAACATACACATTTTTGCTTTCTAGATGGTTATTCTGGTTTCTCTCAAATACCTGTGTAAGCCAAAGATCAATCAAAGACTACATTTACTTTCCCTTGTCTCTTGTCTTTGTTTTGAGCCGTCCTGCTGCAGATAGAGCAACATATCGTCCCAAGATTCAGAGTGAGAAAGCTATGTGGCTGATTACCTTGCAGATCCTAAGGTCTATGGGGATGTGGAGCATTGTGGTTGGACTACAGAAGAAGAAGAGTACTATGAACCCAAGGGAAAGGATGTCAAAACTGCATTCTTGAATGGATTTCTGGAAGAAGAGTTGTATATGATGCAATGATACGTCCATTTTGCATCATGCTTTTATATCAATATTTATTGCATTATGGGCTGTTATTACACATTATGTCACAATACTTATGCCTATTCTCTCTTATTTTACAAGGTTTACATAAAGAGGAAAAATGCCGGCAACTGGGATTCTGGGATGGAAAAGGAGCAGATATTAGAGACCTATTCTGCACAGCTCCAAAAGTCCTGAAACTTCACGGATGATGTTTTCCAAATATATAAAAAATACTGAGTGGAAGAACCTCACCAGGGGGGCCACACCCTTCCCACGAGGGTGGGGGGTGCGCCCTACCCCCAGGGCGTGCCCCCTACCTCGTGGGCCCCCTGGTGGCCCTTCGGTGGCCATCTTCTGGTATATGTAGTCTTTCTATGGGGGAAAATCCATAAGCCATCTTCTCGGACGAAACTCCGCCACCACGAGGCGGAACCTTGGCGGAATCAATCTAGGGCTCTGGCGGAGCTGTTCTGCCGGGGAAACTTCCCTCCCAGAGGGGGAAATCATCGCCATCGTCATCACCAACGCTCCTCTCATCGGGAGAGGGCAATCTCCATCAACATCTTCATCAGCACCATCTCATCTCAAAACCCTAGTTCATCTCTTGTATCCAATTCTTGTCTCCAAGTCCGGGATTGGTGCTAGTAGGTTGCTAGTAGTGTTAATTACTCCTTATAGTTGATGCTAGTTGGTTTAATTGGTGGAAGATCATATGTTCAGATCCTATATGCATATTAATACCCCTCTGATTATGAACATGTTTATGCTTTGTGAGTAGTTACTGTTGGGGAACGTAGCAGAAATTCAAAATTTTCCTACGTGTCACCAAGATCTACTATGGAGTCATCTAGCAACGAGGGAGGAGTGGATCTACATACCCTTGTAGATCGCGCGCGGAAGCGTTCAAGAGAACGGGGTTGATGGAGTCGTACTCGTCGTGATTCAAATCACCGATGATCCTAGCGCCAAACGGACGGCACCTCCGCGTTCAACACACGTACGGAGCAGCGACGTCTCCTCCTTCTTGATCTAGCAAGGGGGAGGAGAGGTTGATGAAGATGGCTCCAGCAGCAGCACGACGGCGTGGTGGTGATGGAGCTGCAGTACTCCAGCAGGGCTTCGCTAAGCTCTATGGAGGAGGAGGAGGTGTTGGAGAGGGAGAGGGAGGCACCAAGGCATGGGGTGAGAGGCCCTCCTTCCCCCACTATATATAGGGAGCCTAGGGAGGGGGCGCCGTCCCTAGGAGATGCAATCTCCTAGGGGGGGCGGCGGCCAAGGGAGGAGTCCCTCCTCCTCAAGGCACCTAGGGGGTGCCTTCCCCCTTTGGGACTCTTCCCCTAGGGTTTTCCCACCCTAGGCGCATGGGCCCTAGAGGGAAGTGGTGCCCTAGCCCACTTTGGGCTGGATCCCTTCCCACTTCAGCCCATGGGGCCCTCCGGGATAGGTGGCCCCACCCGGTGGACCCCCCGGGACCCTTCCGGTGGACCCCCCGGGACCCTTCCGGTGGTCCCGGTACAATACCAGTGACCCCGAAACTTGTCCCGATGGCCGAAATAGCACTTCCTATATATAATTCTTTACCTCCGGACCATTCCGAAACTCCTCGTGATGTCCGGGATCTCATCCGGGACTCCGAACAACATTCGGGTTACTGCATATACATATCCCTACAACCCTAGCGTCACCGAACCTTAAGTGTGTAGACCCTACGGGTTCGGGAGACATGCAAACATGACCGAGATGACTCTCCGGTCAATAACCAACAACGGGATCTGGATACCCATGTTGTCTCCCACATGTTCCACGATGATCTCATCGGATGAACCACGATGTCAAGGACTTAATCAATCCCGTATACAATTCCCTTTGTCTAGCGGTACGATACTTGCCCGAGATCTGATCGTCGGTATCCCGATACCTTGTTCAATCTCGTTACCGGCAAGTCTCTTTACTCGTTCCGTAACACATCATCCCGTGATCAACTCCTTGATCACATTGTGCACATTATGATGATGTCCTACCGAGTGGGCCCATAGATACCTCTCTGTCACACGGAGTGACAAATCCCAGTCTCGATTCGTGCCAACCCAACAGACACTTTCGGAGATACCCGTAGTGCACCTTTATAGTCACCCAGTTACGTTGACGTTTGGCACACCCAAAGTATTCCTACGGTATCCGGGAGTTGCACAATCTCATGGTCTAAGGAAATGATACTTGACATTAGAAAAGCTTTAGCGAACGAACTACATGATCTTTGTGCTAGGCTTAGGATTGGGTCTTGTCCATCACATCATTCTCCTAATGATGTGATCCCGTTATCAACGACATCCAATGTCCATGGTCAGGAAACCGTAACCATCTATTGATTAACGAGCTAGTCAACTAGAGGCTTACTAGGGACATGGTGTTGTCTATGTATCCACACATGTATCTGAGTTTCCTATCAATACAATTCTAGCATGGACAATAAACGATTATCATGAACAAGGAAATATAATAATAACCAATTTATTATTGCCTCTAGGGCATATTTCCAACAGTCTCCCACTTGCACTAGAGTCAATAATCCAGTTCACATCGCTATGTGACTAACACTCAAGGTCACATCCCCATGTGACTAACACCCAAAAAGTTTACTAGAGTCAATAATCTAGTTCACATTACCATGTGATTAACACTCGATGAGTTCTGGGTTTGATCATGTTATGCTTGTGAGAGATGTTATAGTCAACGGGTCTGAATCTTTCAGATCCGTATGTACTTCGCAAATTTCTATGTCATCTTGTAGATGCAACTACTACGCTACATTTGGAGCTATTCCAAATAACTGTTCTACTATACGAATCCAGTTTACTACTTAGAATAATCTGGATTAGTGTCAAAGTTTGCATCGGCGTAACCCTTTACGACGAACTCTTTTACCACCTCCATAATCGAGAAAATTCCTTAGTCCACTAGTTACTAAGGATAACTTTGACCACTGTCTTGTGATCCATTCTTGGATCACTCTTGTACCCCTTGACTGACTCATGGCTAGGCACATTTCAGGTGCGGTACATAGCATAGCATACTGTAGGGCCTATGTCTTAAGCATAGGGGATGACCTTCATCCTTTCTCTCTATTCTGCTGTGGTCGAGCTTTAAGTCTTAACTTCATACCTTACATCTCAGGCAAGAACTCCTTCTTTGACTGATACATCTTGAACACCTTCAAGATCATGTCAAGGTATGTGCTCATTTGAAAGTACTATTAAGCGTTTTGATCTATCCTTATAGATCTTAATGCTCAATACTCAAGTAGCCTAACCAGGTTTTCCATTGAAAAACACTTTTCAAATAACCCTATATGCTTTCCAGAAATTCTACGTCATTTCTAATCAACAATATGTCAATAACATATATTCATCAGAAATTCTATAGTGCTCCCACTCACTTCTTTGGAAATACAAGTTTCTCATAAACTTTGTATACACCCAAAATCTTTGATCATCTCATCAAAGCATACATTCCAACTCCGAGATGCTTACTCCAGTCCTTAGAAGGATTGCTGGAGCTTTGCATACTTATTAGCATCTTTCAGGATTGACAAAAACCTTCCGGTTGTATCACATACAACCTTTCCTCAAGAAAATCGTCGAGGAAACAATGTTTTGACATCCTATCTGCAAGATTTCATAAATAATGCAGTAATCGCTAATATAATTCCAACAGACTCTTAGCATCACTACGAGTGAGAAAGTCTCATCATAGTCAACTCCTTGAACTTGTCGGAAAAAATCTTAACGACAAGTCGAGCTTTCTTAATGGTGATACTTACCATCATTGTCCGTCTTCCTTTTAAATTCCATCTGTACTCAATAGCCTTACGACCATCAAGTAGTTCTCCCAAAGTCTACACTTTGTTTTCATATATGGATCCTCTCTCGGATTATATGGCCTCGAGCCATTTTGGAATCCAGGCCCACCATCGCTTCTCCATAGCTCGTAGGTTCATTGTTGTCTAGCAACATGACTTCCAAGACAGGATTACGTACCACTATGAAGTAGTACGCATCCTTGTCATCCCACGAGGTTTGGTAGTGACTTGATCTAAAGTTTCATGATCACTATCATAAGCTTCCACTTCAATTGGTGTAGGTGCCACAGGAAAAACTCCTGTGCCCTGCCACACACTAGTTGAAGAGACGGTTCAATAACCTCATCAAGTATCCACCATCCTCCCACTCAATTCTTTCGAGAGAAACTTTTCCTCGAGAAAGGACCCGATTCTAGGAACAATCCCTTATTGCTTTCGGATCTGAGACAGGAGGTATACCCAACTATTTTGGGTGTCCTATGAAGATGCCTTTATCCGCTTTGGGTTCGAGCTTATCAGCCTGAAACTTTTTCACATAAGTGTCGCAGCCCCAAACTTTTAAGAAATGACAGCTTAGGTTTCTCTAAACCATAGTTCATACGGTGTCATCTCATCGGAATTACGTGGTGCCCTATTTAAAGTAAATGTGGTTGTCTCTAATGCCTAACCCATAAACTATCGTGGTAATTCGATATGAGACATCATGGTATGAATCATATCCAATAGGGTGCAGTTATGATGTTCGGACACACCATCACACTATGGTGTTCCAGGCTGTATTAGTTGTGAAACAATTTCCACAATGTCTTAATTCTGTGCCAAACTCGTAGTTCAGATATTCATCTCTATGATCATATCATAGATCTTTTATCCTCTTGTCACGACGATCTTTCAACTTCACCCTGAAATTACTTGAACCTTTCAATAATTCAGACTCATGATTTGTCGAGTAAATATACTCAACATCTACTCAAATCATCTGTGAAGTAAGAACATAACGATATCCACTACATGCCTCAGCACTCATTGGACTGCATACATCAAAATGTATTACTTCCAACAAGTTGCTTTCTAGTTCCATTTTACTAAAAACGAGGCTTTCAGTCATCTTGCCCATGTGGTATGATTTGCATGCCTCAAGTGATTCAAAATCAAGTGAGTCCAAACGGTCCATTTGCATGGAGTTTCTTCATGCATATACACCAATAGACATGGTTCGCATGTCTCAAACTTTTCAAAAACGAGTGAGCCCAAAGATCCATCAACATGGAGCTTCTTCATGCATTTTATACCGATATGACTTACGTGGCAGTGCCACAAGTAGGTGGTACTATCTTATATCTTTTGGCATGAACATGTGTATCACTACGATCGAGATTCAATAAACCATTCATTTTAGGTGCAAGACCATTGAAGGTATTATTCAAATAAACAGAGTAACCATTATTCTCCTTAAATGAATAACCGTATTGTGATAGACATAATCCAATCATGTCTATGCTCAACGCAAACACCAATCTTGATGGTAGAGGGAGCATACGATATTTGATCAACCTTGGAAATACTTCCAACACATATCGTCATCTCACCTTTTAGCTAGTCTCCATTTATTCCGTAGCTTTTATTTCGAGTTACTAACACTTAGCAACCGAACCGGTATCTAATACCCTGGTGCTAATAGGAGTACTAGTAAAGTACACATCAACACAATGTATATCCAATATACTTCTATCGACCTTGCCAGCCTTCTCATCTACCAAGTATCTAGGGTAATTCTGCTCCAGTGGCTGTTCCCCTTATTACAGAAGCACTTAGTCTCGGGTTTGGATTCAACCTTGGGTTTCTTCACTAGAGCAGCAGCTGATTTGCCGTTTCATGAAGCATCCCTTTTGCCCTTGCCCTCCTTGAAACTAGTGGTTTCACAAACCATCAACAATTGATGCTCCTTTTTGATTTCTACTTTTGTGGTGTCAAACATCGCGAATATCTCAAGGATCATCATATATGTCCCCGATACATTATAGTTCATCACGAAGCTCTAGCAGCTTGGTGGTAATGACTTCGGAGAAACATCACTATCTCATTTGGAAGATCAACTCCCACTTGATTCAAATGATTGTTGTACTCAGACAATCTGAGCACAAGCTCAACAATTGAGTTTTTCTCCTTAGTTTGCAGGCTAAGAAAATCGTCGGAGGTCTCATACCTCTTGACGTGGGCACGAGTCTGAAATCCCAATTTCAGCCCTCGAAACATCTCATATGTTTCGCGATGTTTCAAAACATCTTCGGTGCCTCAACTCTAAGCCGTTTAACTGAACTATCACGTAGTTATCAAAATGTGTATGTCAGATGTTCGCAACATCCATAGACAACGTTCGAGGTTCAGCACACTGAGCGGTGCATTAAGGACATAAGCCTTCTATGAAGCAATGAGGACAAACCTTAGTTTACGAACCTAGTCCGCATAATTACTACTATCAACTTTCAACTAAATTTTCTCTAGGAACATATCTAAACAGTAGAACTGAAGCGCGAGCTACGACATAATTTGCGAAGACCTTTTGACTATGTTCAGGATAATTAAGTTCATCTTATGAACTCCCACTCAGATAGACATCCCTCTAGTCATCTAAGTGATTACATGATCCGAGTCAACTAGGCCGTGTCCGATCATCACGTGAGACGGACTAGTCATCATTGGTGAACATCTTCATGTTGATCGTATCTACCATACGACTCATGCTCGACCTTTCGGTCTCTTGTGTTCCGAGGCCATGTCTGTACATGCTAGGCTCGTCAAGTCAACCTAAGTGTTTCACGTGTGTAAATCTGTCTTACACCCGTTGTATGTGAACGTTAGAATCTAACACCCAATCATCACTTGGTGCTTCGAAACAATGAACTGTCGCAACGATGCACAGTTAGGGGGGAACACTTTCTTGAAATTATTATGAGGGATCATCTTATTTACTACCGTCGTTCTAAGTAAACAAGATGCATAAACATGATAAACATCACATGCAATCAAATAGTGACATGATATGGCCAATATCATATTGCTCCTTTTGATCTTCATCTTCGGGGCTCCATGATCATCATCGTCACCGGCATGTCACCATGATCTCCATCATCGTGTCTTCATGAAGTTGCCTCGCCAACTATTACTTCTACTACTACAGCTAACGGTTAGCAATAAAGTAAAGTAATTACATGACGTTTATGTTGACACGCAGGTCATAAATAAATTAAGACAACTCCTATGGCTCCTGCCGGTTGTCATACTCATCGACATGCAAGTCGTGATTCCTATTACAAGAACATGATCATCTCATACATCACATATATCATCCATCACATCCTTTGGCCATATCACATCACATAGCATACCCTGCAAAAACAACTTAGACGTCCTCTAATTATTGTTTGCATGTTTTACGTGGCTGCTATGGGTTTCTAGCAAGAACGTTTCTTACCTACGCAAAAACCACAACGTGATATGCCAATTTCTATTTACCCTTCATAAGGACCCTTTTCATCGAATCCGATCCGACTAAAGTGGGAGAGACAGACACCTGCTAGCCACCTTATGCAACTAGTGCATGTCAGTCGGTGGAACCAGTCTCACGTAAGAGTACGTGTAAGGTCGGTCCGGGCCGCTTCATCCCACAATGCCGCCGAATCAAGATTGGACTAGTAACGGTAAGCATATTGAACAAAATCAATGCCCACAACTACTTTGTGTTCTACTCGTGCATAGTAACTACGCATAAAACCTAGCTCATGATGCCACTGTTGGGGAACGTAGCAGAAATTCAAAATTTTCCTACGTGTCACCAAGATCTATCTATGGAGTCATCTAGCAACGAGGGAGGAGTGGATCTACATACCCTTGTAGATCGCGCGCGGAAGCGTTCAAGAGAACGGGGTTGATGGAGTCGTACTCGTCGTGATTCAAATCACCGACGATCCTAGCGCCGAACGGACGGCACCTCCGCATTCAACACACGTACGGAGCAGCAACGTCTCCTCCTTCTTGATCCAACAAGGGGGAGGAGAGATTGAGGAAGATGGCTCCAGCAGCAGCATGACGGCGTGGTGGTGATGGAGCTGCAGTACTCCAGCAGGGCTTCGCTAAGCTCTATGGAGGAGGAGGAGGTGTTGGAGAGGGAGAGGGAGGCACCAAGGCATGGGGTGAGAGGCCCTCCTTCCCCCACTATATATAGGGAGCCTAGGGAGGGGGCGCCGGCCCTAGGAGATGCAATCTCCTAGGGGGGCAGCGGCCAAGGGAGGAGTCCCTCCTCCCCAAGGCACCTAGGGGGTGCCTTCCCCCTTTGGGACTCTTCCCCTAGGGTTTTCCCACCCTAGGCGCATGGGCCCTAGAGGGAAGTGGCGCCCCAGCCCACTTTGTGCTGGATCCCTTCCTACTTCAGCCCATGGGGCCCTCCGGGATAGGTGTCCCCACCCGGTGGACCCCCCGGGACCCTTCCGGTGGTCCCAGTACAATACCAGTGACCCCAAACTTGTCCCGATGGCCGAAATAGCACTTCCTATATATAATTCTTTACCTCCGGACCATTCCGGAACTCCTCATGACGTCCGGGATCTCATCCGGGACTCCGAACAACATTCGGGTTACTGCATATACATATTCCTACAACCCTAGCATCACCGAACCTTAAGTGTGTAGACCCTACGGGTTCGGGAGACATGTAGACATGACCGAGATGACTCTCTGGTCAATAACCAACAGCGGGATCTAGATACCCATGTTGGCTCCCACATGTTCCATGATGATCTCATCGGATGAACCACGATGTCAAGGACTTAATCAATCCCGTATACAATTCCTTTTGTCTAGCGGTACGATACTTGCCCGGGATTCGATCGTCGGTATCCCGATACCTTGTTCAATCTCGTTACCGGCAAGTCTCTTTACTCGTTCCGTAACACATCATCCCGTGATCAACTCCTTGATCACATTGTGCACATTATGATGATGTCCTACCGAGTGGGCCCAGAGATACCTCTCCGTCACACGGAGTGACAAATCCCAGTCTCAATTCGTGCCAACCCAACAGACACTTTCGGAGATACCCGTAGTGCACCTTTATAGTCACCCAGTTACGTTGTGACGTTTGGCACACCCAAAGTATTCCTACGGTATCCGGGAGTTGCACAATCTCATGGTCTAAGGAAATGATACTTGACATTAGAAAAGCTTTAGCGAATGAACTACACAATCTTTGTGCTAGGCTTAGGATTGGGTCTTGTCCATCACATCATTCTCCTAATGATGTGATCCCGTTATCAACGACATCCAATGTCCATGGTCAGGAAACCGTAACCATCTATTGATTAACGAGCTAGTCAACTAGAGGCTTACTAGGGACATGGTGTTGTCTATGTATCCACACATGTATCTGAGTTTCCTATCAATACAATTCTAGCATGGACAATAAACGATTATCATGAACAAGGAAATATAATAATAACCAATTTATTATTACCTCTAGGGCATATTTCCAACAGTTACGTTTGTTCCTGAGGACATGGGAGAAGTCTTGCTATTAGTAGTCATGTGAATTTGGTATTCGTTCGATATTTTGATGAGATGTATGTTGTCTCTCCTCTACTGGTGTTATGTGAACGTCGACTACATGACACTTCACCATTATTTGGGCCTAGGGGAAGGCATTGGGAAGTAATAAGTAGATGATGGGTTGCTAGAGTGACAGAAGCTTAAACCCTAGTTTATGCGTTGCTTCGTAAGGGGCTGATTTGGATCCATATGTTTCATGCTATGGTTAGGTTTACCTTAATACTTTTGTTGTATTTGCGGATGCTTGCAATAGAGGTTAATCATAAGTGGTATGTTTGTCCAAGTAAGGACAACACCCAAGCACTGGTCCACCCACATACCAAATTATCAAAGTACGGAACGCGAATCATATGAATGTGATGAAAACTAGCTTTACGATATTCCCATGTGTCCTTGGGAGCGCTTTACATCATATAAGAGTTTGTCCAGGCTTGTCCTTTGCTACAAAAGGATTGGGCCACCCACTATAAGAAATATGTCAACTAGTGACCTTCTGCCAGTGACCCTGGAAGAATGGGTCATAGATCTATGACCATTTTAGACCAATTGGTTAAAAGCTGTTTGGGGGGCCCCAAACCCTAAACTATAACGACCATTTTGGTCAGAAAGGTCATAAATTCCTTACACGAAATGGTCATAAAGCAGATAGCACTGGTCCGCTGCCTTATTTCTAGCTGATCACGACCAATATAGATGGTCATAACCTTGTAAATTGTGGTGGGTTGCTATGACTAGGCGTCACCTCATCAGTTTTGCCTATGTGTCATGTCCATGTGGCAATTTTTGCCCCAGGTTGTGAAGCAACCTATATTTCTGCCATTCCCAAAATTCCCAAAAAAATCTCATAAATTCTTTGGGTCATATCTTCATCAAATATGTAAAAAACCTCCCTTGCCTAGTTTAAAAATAATTCAACAATACTCATTTTCCTATTCTGTTCAGAACAACACTTTGTGAAGGAAGTACCACTTTGGCATGTCCAAATAGTATCCATTTTCTACGGTGCTTTCCTATGCCCAAATAACCAACCTCCACCAAATGCTAGCTCAATCCATTCATTATTTTGAGCCCAGCTTCAACATTCGTATTTATGTCCAGTGTGGTGCTTTGCAAAGCAAGTACCACCTAGGCTCCTCCTTTTGAGCTTTAAATTTGTGAAGACGGTATTCTTAGTAACTGATCATCCTCAGCCAAAACTCACGCCCATTAGCCATGTACATTTCCCGTACCGCTAATCAAACACTTGGCTGCTAATTCATGTTTGAGCATCGATCGGTCTCCTCGTGAGAATCTTATGTTGTAATTTTCTTCCTAGCACCTACCTGGGGAGTGCCCAACCCACTAGACATGCCTAGGCTGCCCAGAACACATGGCAACGCCACGGTCACGTGGTGACCACGCGGCGGGCATGCGAGTTTACGCGCTCTAAAGTTGGGGCCCTCGGCCACCGCCTAAACCTCGATGTATCGCCACCAAACCATGTATTTATGATTAAATAGGTACTTATTTAAGTAGTAATAATTTTTGGAAAAAATAAATAGCAAACTATGAGGCAACTGCAATTCAAATTTGACCCACTTCCAACTAAATCAGCGGAAATTTGTCTTTTTCACGACGGGTGGATCAAAAAAATTTACACCCAACCATTTTGTAAATTGTGCATTAAATATGTCCTAGTATTTTAGAAAAATAATTTGGTCCAATTTTGCAACAATTATTTGGGAGGTCCTTCACAAAAAACCTCCTTTTGGGCACTCAAAAAATGGAAAATGGTTTTTTCGTCCAAAGAAAATGAAAAATTCCTTAGGCAACATTGTTTGCCATTCCAATATGCACCCTTTTGCACAATATGAGATCATTTGGACAAACTATGCCATGAATGTGGCCATAAGATTGATCATTTGGCTTGAAATCCATTGATCTCCACACGTGATAGCTCGTTTCTGAGAACACTTTTTGAAAATAATTGCCGTATTACAAGTTTGTTATTTTTCCTGGGAACTTGGCCACATATAATGACACAATGCGAAGGTTTCCCAATTTTTTGATTTTTTTGAATTTTTTTATGCCCGTTTCAAAATGCGGTCAAAACGGCGGGAATGACCGTTCCTAACTAGTGGTTGAATCTTGGAATTTTTTTGGTGTTTCTCTGACTAAATATATACTTATGTACCTAGAAATGATTTTTGGAAAAAATAAATAGCAAAATATGAGGCAGCTACAATTCAAATTTGACCCGCTTCTTGCTGAATCGACGGAAATTTGTCTTTTTCATGAGAGGCGGATCAAAACTTTTTACATCCAACCATTTGGTCAATTGTGCATTAAATATGGCCTAGTATTTTATAAAAATGATTTGGGCCAATTTTGCAACAATTATTTGGGAGGTCCTTCACAAAAAACCTCCTTTTGGGCACTCGAAAAACGGAAAATGGTTTTTTCGTCCAAAGAAAATGAAAACTTCCTTAGGCAACATTGTTTGCCATTCCAATATGCACCCTTGTGCACAATATGAGATCATTTGAACAAACTATGCCATGAATGTGGCCATAAGATTGATCATTTGGCTTGAAAGCCATGAATCTTCAGAGATGATAACTCATTTCTAAAAACACTTTTTTTAAAATAATTGCCGTATTACAAGTTTATTATTTTTCCTTGTAACTTCGTCACATATAATGACACTATGCATAGGTTTTCCAATTTTTTGTTTTTTTTAATTTTTTATGCCCGTTTCAAAATGCGGTCAAAATGGCGGGCTTGACCGTTCCTAGCTAGTTGTTGAATCTTGGAGACCTTTTGATGTTTCTCTGATTAAATAGATACTTATGTACCTATAAATGATTTTTGGAAAAAATAAAGAGCAAACTACGAGGTAGCTACAGTTCAAATTTGACCCGCTTCCAACTGAATCGGCGAAAATTTGTCTTTTTCACGAGAGGTGGATCAAAACTTTTTACACCCAACCATTTGGTCAATTTTTCATTAAATATGTTCTAGTATTTTATAAAATTTATTTGGTCCAATTTTGCAACAAATATATGGTAGGTTCTTCACAAAAAAACTCATTTCGGGCACTCGGAAAATGGAAAATGAATTTTGCGTGCAAAGAAAATGAAAACTCCCTTAGGCAACATTGTTTGGAATTCCAAGATGCACCCTTTTTCACAATATGAGATCATTTGAACAAACTATGCTATGAATGTGACCATAAGATTGATCATTTGGCTTGAAAGCCATGAATCTTCACGCATGATAGCTCATTTCTGAGAACACTTTTTTGAAATAATTGTCGTATTACAAGTTTATTATTTTTCGTGGAAACTTGGTCACATATGATGACACGATGCGAGGGTTTTCCAATTTTTTGAATTTTTTTGATTTTTTTATGCCCGTTTCAAAATGCGGTCAAAACGGCGGGCTTGACCGTTCCTAGCTGGTGGTTGAATCTTGGATTTTTTTTGATATTTCTCTGATTAAATAGATACTTATGTACCTAGAAATGATTTTTGGAAAAATAATTAGCAAACTATGAGGCAGCTACAGTTCAAATTTGACCCGCTTCCTACTGAATCAGCGGAAATTTGTCCTTTTCACCAGAGGTGGATCAAGGCTTTTGACACCCAATAATTGTGTCAATTGTGCATTAAACATGGCATTGTATTTTATAAAATTGATTTGGTCCATTTTTGCAACAATTATTTGGTAGTTCCTTCACAAAAAATCCTCACTTCGGGCACTCGAAAAATGGAAAATGAATTTTCCATGCAAAGAAAATGGAAACTCCCTTAGGAATCATTGTTTGCCATTCCAATATGCACCCTTGTGCACAATATGAGTTCATTTGAACAAACTATGCCATGAATGTGGCCATAAGATTGATCATTTGACCTGAAAGCCATGAATCTTCAAACATGTAGCTCATTTTCAAGAACACTTTTTTAAAAAGAATTGCCATATTACAAGTTTATTATTTTTCCTGATAACTTAGTCACATATAATGACACAATGCTAAGGTTTTCCAATTTTTTGATTTTTTTGAATTTTTTATGCCCGTTTCAAAATGCGGTCAAAACGGCGGGAATGACCGTTCCTAGCTAGTAGTTGAATCTTCGAATTTTTTTGATGTTTATCTGATTAAGTAGATACTTATGTACCAAAAAATGATTTTTGGAAAAAATAAATAACAAACTATAAGGTAGCTGCAGTTCAAATTTGACCCGTTTCCAACTGGATCGTCGGAAATTTGTCTTTTTCATGAGAGGTGAATCAAATTTTTTGACACCCAAGTATTTGGTCAATTATACATTAAGTATGTTCTAATATTTAATAAAATTGAGTTGGTCTAATTTTGCAACAAATATATTTTAGGTCCTTCAGAAAAAAATCATTTTCGGCACTTGAAAAATGGAAAATGAATTTTTAATCAACAATGACCAATTTTTTAGTCAACTACGACCAATTTAAATGGTCATGACATCGTACCCATGTGCTGCATTTTGATTGGTCTGTGGGCGTTTCACGCGGATCGTGGATCGAACACCGTCGGATGCTCGCGGATCCAACGGCAGTCCTCACCCCAAGCCCACCTAAGCCGAAACCCTAGTCCTCATGGAAATTTTCCATCCACCCCGCCTCCTTTCTTTCTCCCTCCCTCCCACGGCCCTCGACCCCAACCCCTCCCTCCCGCGACCTCCTCTCCCCCGATCCCATCGGCCGGCGTGACCTCCGCTCCACCAACCCTGCCAGCGACCTGCTACCACACCGCCGACGCGCGGCAGATCCAACCCAGCAGCAGCTCAGGTCCCGCGGCCATGGCAGGGGGAGCCGGAAACCCTACCCCGTGGCGGCTAGGGTTTCAGTCGGCTCCAACTCCGGCGCTGCTCTATCTCCGGTGACTCCCGAGCCCTCAAGCGATGGTGCGCCGACCGACCGACCGATCTCCATGCCTTCCCTTGCTTGGTTCTTCTTTGGATTTGGATTTACGGTTCGTGATTCTTCTTATGTGGTGCGTGGTGCAGGTGCTCCAGAACGACATCGACCTGCTCAACCCACCGGCGGAGCTCGAGAAGCTCAAGCACAAGAAGAAGCGCCTCGTCCAGTGCCCCAGCTCCTTCTTCATGGTAAGATATTCCCCTTCCCTTCAAATCTTCTCTCTCCTTTTCGGCACCATTCTTATCGGTGTTTGTTTAGGCTGTTCCCTAATTAGATGACGTCGGTATCAGATCAGATCCCATCCTACTCAAACGCGATTCCGCTGGATGTGCGCCATGATTTTTCATCTGATTTGGAATTTTGCTTCGGTAGGCTGTTGGTGTAGCTGAGTGATGGTGCTTGTTACCACGGGTTCGTGGTAGATTATGCGGCTCATCGTTATTATCTGTGATTAATCTTGAAGCATGTGTTGTTAGTTCTGTCAAATATCTACTTTATTCCCTTAGTTATGTCAACCTGTATCGCCACATGTTCTAGGTATCCGAAAATTTGTATGCCAGAACCAATTTGTGACTGAACTCTATAGTGTTATTCTGGTCTGAGTTGTTTCTGTGGGTCCAGCAAATCATATCTCCTATATGAAACAAATCATTTTTGTGGTTCTTGGATCCATCGGCCGGCCTGAGCTGGCCGGCCAAGTATGATACTTTAAGAATCCGTGTGATGCACAATAATTTAGAGTGTCCGCTAGTGACAGATAGATCAGTTCTTGTCCTGGTTAGTAAAACTTATGGAAAATATTTGCATGTTATTAGGTGTTTTGTACTGTTAGACTGCTGTAATTTTAGAATTGTGCATGTCTGGTGAGCTTGGGCTCCTTTCTATGTACAATGTAATTTTGTGACCCAGAACTACTATCGCGACCGGATTTTCGGGATATAATTTCCAGAAAATGGCCCTTGTGCTCACCAGCCCCAGGATTACTGTTAGCTGATGAGGCACCAACTTGATACAAAAATTCCAAGCAAAAAAAGTACATAATAAGTAGTACAAGACAATTCGGGCCTGTGAGTACAACAACTGGTTTATAGTGGTCGATGGTGGAAGCGGTTTGTGGATCATCGGTGTCTATGGGACTCCATTTCCCACAGGAACAGCTGACCAGGATAACTCCTATCTTTGCGAGGCTGCTATCTCCATTGCGTAGGTTCCGGGGCTGTCATCGCAACACTCCTCTCCAAGCAAGCAATCTGGCCAAGACAATAGCCAGGGACAAGCCAGTGAGTACTTTTGAATGTACTCGCAAACATTATGAACATGGGTATAATATAGCAAACGATAATCATGCTCTGAAAATATTCTATAATCATAATGTCCATCATGAAAATAAAATCCCGATGCATGCAAGCAGGTTATTTATATGCTACAGGAATATGTAATGACAGAATAGTAATAAAATGCACCGATCGGATGTCTGAAGCGACGTCTCGAAAGGATAGTAAAAGTGAGCATGCCTCAATCGGGCGTCTTAGCGACACCACATAAAGGGCTTATAAGGTAAATAAATAACAAGCATGCCACAGTCGGGCGTCTCAGCGACACCACATGAAGGGCTTATGAAGTAAATAAAATAACAAGCATGCCACAGTCGGGCGTCTGAGCAACACCACATAAAGGGCTTATGAAGTAAATAAAATAACAAGCATGCCACAGTCGGACGTCTGAGCGACACCACATAAAGGGCTTGTAAGTAAATGAAATAACGAACCTGCCATAGCCGAGCGTCTGAGCGACGCCACATAAAGGGCTTATACGAAAATGAAATAACAAACATGCCACAGTCGGGCGTCTGAGCGACGCCACCTAAAGGCTTATATATATAAACATAATCATAGTGAATATCCAGGAGGTGGTACCGTCCCAGGGATATTCATTATTTCTAACAATGCAAACGGTTAGTCCATAATGATAATAATCATAACCATCATATATCACAAGTCATAATCAATATTCGGGTTTAGTAGTTTCTCCTCCGAAGACCGACACTAAGACCGACACTTGACCCATCCCAGACTGTAGTCCTTAACCATGGACACGGCTATTCGAATTGGTTTAATATCTCTGCAGAGGGTGTACTCTTTACCCACGAGTAACGGATTTCTTTAGTTCATTGGAACTAATTCCGTCTATGGTCTTTTAGTTAAAAACACGCCTGACTTGCACACACCAGCTTAACTTTACTCGTGTCTGGAATCACCCATGATACATGTTAAGCAAAACTCTAAGTGGGGAGGCTACAACCTCGCGTAGCATGGGATCAAATTTCTATCGCGCGCTCTAAGGGGTGCCCCCCTCTCGGTCCCAACCGGAAACACGCATGCCCCCGGACCAGGTGGCATGCCTACTGGCTACAACTGGTATCTTCCACCATGGCCTCTCTGTACGGTGTGTGCTTGAAAGGGGTTGACGACTTACTGAACCGTACCCTACCTGCGGCAGGGACAAGTGGTAGTACAAAACAAGTATGGGGGTTACTGGAACAAGACTCGATCTACGGTCGACTCAGGAGGTTTATGAATTCCCTGCATGACATGTATAACAAATATATTTCAACCAACAGAATCACCACCCATTATACCTTACTATGCCATACCGGACATAACCGTCCCGACGGAGACCGGCGACAAGCTCACGCCTACCCAAGGCAGAGGCTTTCCCGGGTTCCTTTCCGGCATGCATGCAAGGCACATGAGGATGATTACCATCACATGTATATTCATTTCCAACAGGAAGGAAATCACTAATATGCATCCATGCAAATGATCGTATCACCACATAAAATAATGAGTTCTCCGAAATGAGGTGGTGCTATAATCATATCAACTTACACAATAGAAATATTATGCCAGGGTTCAGAATGCTTGCCTTCAAGGTGTGGAGAGGTGGAGGTGCTCTCCAAAACTTTTGAAAGTTTTCTTCCTCTCTCCAAAATCCTATTTTCAATAAATTTGAATTAACACACAATTTCAAAACAGCACAAAAAAGTTGTTTGAATTTTTTTCAAATAAATATGATAAAAAAGTAGACAAAAATTTAAAGAGGACAGAAAAAGAATCAATCAAAAATCATTTTCTGTTTAAAAGTTATAAGAGTTTTAATCCAGGGACTTTTCTGTAATGAAACAGAAACTTCTCAGCGGGCTGAACAAAAAAAGATCAGAAAAACGCTTCAGACTGAAAGCGTATTTGCCCGAATGCGTTTTCAGAAAATGTTTCGTTTAAAAGAAAAGAGAG
>NC_041388.1:444207108-444256033 GCF_002162155.2 Triticum dicoccoides
TGAATTTTCATACGGGGAAGAAACATAGCTCGTCGGCGCCCGAGAGCTACGGTGGTCGCCGGCGGCGATCCACGGCGAGTTAGGAGGATCGGAGAGTACCTACGTGCTCAGCGTGTCCTTTCGCATCGGTGGGTGGTGGTGGTGGTCGTCGGCGAGCACCACATCGACGATGGTCCTTGCTCCGGCGGACGGCGGCTCGGGTGGAGTTGGATCTCGTCGGGGAGGGCTGTGAAGGTCAAATTGAAGCCTGGGTTAGATCACTGGGTGCTCGAGGAGACTACTGACGAGGTCTGGGCGGCGGGGATGGCCTCATCGGAGTGGATCGAGCTGGTGGCCGAGGCGGATCGGGGCGGCCGGGGTTGGGGGAGGAGACCTCCTCGAGGTCCTCCTAGTGGCTTGGCGGGGTGTTGGTGGGGTGCAGTGGTGGTGCGTGCTCGAGAGCGAGCTTGGGACCTCTTTTTATAGGCAATCTGAGGCGGTGGCCGTGAACGGGTATCTCCGGCGATGGTTACGGCGGCGCAGTGCTTGGTCGGGGAGTTTAGGAGGTTGGGAAACAACATGGAGGTCCACTGGTTCCGTTTTGGCGCTAAATGAGCTTGGATTAGGAGCCCTGGGTGGATTCGACGGAACGGGGGGGCGCGGGCCCATCGGCGGCAGAGGGCGCGCCCTGTGCCTTCCGGGCCACGACGACGGTGCTGCGGGGTGCGCTGGCGTGCATGAGGCCACGCGGAGGGCAGGGGAGCGTTGGGCGGCGCCAAACGGCGTTGCGAGCTGGCACTGTCTCCTGTTGGCCGCCACGGGTGGCTTTGGCACCGCAGAAGCTGCCAACTCAGGCGATGCTCGCCGCCACCGACACCCGTGCCCGTCCAAGGGGGCGTGCAGTGCTCTGGCCAGGGAGGAGAGGCCAAGCGCAACGCGCCAGGGTGCACAGTTGATTGATGACAAGTCCCTGACGAAAAACGACACTGTAAAACTCTGAAACTCTGAATTTTACTGAAAGTGCACAGTAACCGTGCCGGCCAGGTGTTCGACTAAAAGATTTTGGCATGTGGGGAATTTTCCTTGAGCTGATTTTTGGTGGGGTGGCCTCTCATTGCACCTGGAGGCTGCCTGAATTTTGGTAGAATTTTTGGAGAAGAGAAGATATGAATTTCACCAAGTTTGACAAATCTGGTCCAAACTTGCACAGGCTGAAACTTGAAAATTTTGAAAAGAAGAAGAGTGGATCTTGATGGTCCTAGGTTGTGGGTGCTAAGGACTATCCAGAGGAGTTGGTTTGAGATCAAAACTCAAAGGAAATTAGGTACTTGCTTTGCAAATCACCTAGGCTTAAAATAATTGACAAGAATGTTTTGGGGAATAGAATAAATGAAATAAAATCCAAAAATGGGTTGGACTTGTTGGAACAGAAAGAAAATGAGGTTGATTCACTCAAAAACTTCAAATAACATCATTGGGTTTTTGCATAAAGTTGAATCATAAGCTACTACCAACATCCCATAATTTTGGTGGAGGCTAGAAAGAAATATTTAAATGGGTTGTAGTGCAAAATTGCACTCTGGACCAGAGAAGAAAAATTGATGCAGAGCTCAAAATATTACATGAATAAAAGATATTTTTGCATAAAAGTGATTTAAAAACATCACATGACATCTCCAAGTTTTGGTTGGAATTTTAAGTGAATTTATCAAATGGTTGTAGTTCAAATATGGCCATATAACCTTGGAAAACCATTTCTCAGGAAAATAAAAATCAAGCAAATTAATTATGTAATTAGTTCTACTAATAAAAGAAGAGTTTTTCTTGAGAGGTTAAACAAGTCCAATAACATATTTGAAAAGTTTTCACTTTGGGGGAAAAACTCCATAATAACAAGGGAAAAACTCCATAATAACAAGGGAGAAAGTTCAAAAATAAAAAGGGAGCCCAGAAAATAAAAGTTTTAATTTCCTGGCAAAAAATTTAATTTATTCAAACAAGGTCAAAATTTTGGGGTGTCAAAACACTACCCCCCTTAAGAAAAAATCTCGTCCTCGAGATTTGTTAGGAGTTGTTTTGAGAAATAAATACTCCACGATTACGTGTTTTTGCAAGCAGGGTATGTGTTCGAGCGGTTGTGAGTCTGCTGCCGTGGTGCTGTGTGAAATCAAATAATCCACGTCGTGAGAAAGTGTACGATGCAGCAGCTCCGGGAAAAGAAATCTTACTCCGGGATTTTTCGCGAGGGAAAATGGTTAACTTAAAGGAGCACAAACCACAACAAAAACTACACACATTAGTAGAAGCCAAATAATTGACTCGTCGCACAAGCTCAGGGTATCACGCATAAGTTACAACACATAAATAAATGTCGCAATAATGAACACATCAGCGACGTCTAAAATGGAAACGGTAACTGGACGGGGTCCCGAGAAAACGTCTCTGGTACTGGAATACACTCCTCTTCTATCGAGGAAAGTGGATTGACCAGTCGATGAATGTGTCTCTCCTGGTCAGGCCTTAGTGATCTGCCGATGGCGATCTGAGGATTTAAATCCGCGAGGCTCTGGAGATAACCCACCACGCGTTGGGTTAAATGTTCTTGAGCGATGGCGTACTGGACAAGGTTGGCTAGGACTGGGTCTCTCTCAATTCGTCCACCGGGAAAAGATGTTACTTCTCGGGTGCTGCACGGCTCAGAAAGTAATAATACCCTCGTTCGCTGGCATAGGGTACCGCGAATCGAACGCGAGCAAGCGCTTCGTATGTAGCAGCTTCTATGGCCATATGCAGGGTCGGCATAGATTTCCCTATGAAGGAGACCTCCGTTGGGTCTTGGTTTGAGTTTACGGGAGGGATGTGTACTGCTGTCCAATATCTCGAGGTGGAAGGAGTGATTCTCGATTTGAACAGCTCGTACTGGGGTGGCTGGGCAGCGCCCATGGTACTGCAGGTAAAATCCCACAATATCTTGACAAAACTACCCGGGGTTGCATCTGGGGTTCTCAGATAAATACTAGGGCTCGACATGGTAAGAAATGGTTGTGAGGATGGTGCACAAGATGAGGGGTGCTTGGCAAGGTCATGCGGTGGCCTTTTTATAGCACCGGAGCTGGGTCGTTTTATCGTGGTGAAAGGTAATTAAATTTCCAGCTCTGCTCCAAGGGTCGGGGTCAAGCCACAGATACACACATTTCACTAAAGTGACGTGTTACTGTGGGGGGTTGTCGGGAAGGTTTTTGGTAACTGGGTCTGGGATAGAAATTTTATACCGCATGTGGGCACATCCATGCAAGGCTACTATTTAAAACAGAGGCACGACAACAGGCGGCGTTTATTTACAAAGTCACACGATTACAAAGTGGGGATACACTGGGACTCGACACTACTCGAGTGACTTAGTCTACCTCGTTTACATCCAAGCGGGCGTGCCTTGTGGATGTCGAGGCTTCTCCACGGGTCTCACCGTCGGAATTAGCTGGAGTGGGTTGAGGGGCTGCAGGCTCGGGGTAGTGATGGTGACCATCTCGGGGATTGTTGGCCACAACCCCGTTGGAGTGTGCTCCCAAGAGGCGACGAAGCACTTTTGGGGTCATCAGAGTACCTTGGCCGACGGCTGGGGCAGACCTCAGGGACTCGATCGGGTGTCCAAACAGCACGACTGGGTTGTCGGCGTTGGGCTCGTTCTCTTCTCTCACCGGGGCTTGACGAACCAGCTCTCCACGAGCTGCGATTAGATCAATGGTGATTTGATCGAACAGTTCCTCTAGTGCACCTACATAGTGCACTAGATGCAACAATGCAGGATCTGTCTCGTGATCTCCGTTGGCAACTTGGGGTGGTCTACCATACCCTTCATGTCTGGGGTAGTAGTGGAACGAACGACAGTTAACTCTGGGCGACAAGTGCCGGATATGAACTATAGCTTCTCGAGCAGCTAGTTGGATGGCTTGAGGCTCAAAGGAAGTTGTCCTTCCGGTGAACCTGTAGGGGCGCTCGGGCGCTAGACCCCTACCGTAGATGTGTACAGTGGCCCAGAATTGTCTGCTCTCACCGCTCATGGGTCCTTGGTACACAACATATTCTGGGGGCTCTTCTAACGCATAGGCACGACGGGTGAGGTTTGCGAGTATGGTCACAAAGCCTGCAAGGTTGGTTGTTGTGGTCTCATTGTGCACGACGGGGCCAGGCATTAAGGCTCGGTTTTGGGTAGCGGCTGTGTTGTGCTGAGTTGGGGCTAGCGTGCCCTTTTTATAGGAAAAAAGGGACAGAGTCTTCCTTCGCACGCTTGCGAAAAGACTATTCAGGATTCGGTCACTGGCGCATGAGCGACAGGTTAGGTTGATAGGTTGGGCACCGACTGCAAAAAGTGTCAGGGTCACTGTGTGGCTATCCTACATGAGAAGCTTGGCTGGGGTTTGGTTATGGCCTGGTGGGTTGGTTTACCTAGGTTTTTCGACCCGGCTAGATAGGATTAGCCAATGGTCAGCCTGGCTCTGATACCAAGTTTGTCGCGACCAGATTTTTGGGATATAATTTCCAGAAAATGGCCCTTGTGCTCACCAGCCCCAGGATTACTGTTAGCTGATGAGGCACCAACTTGATACAAAAATTACAAGCAAAAAAAATACATAATAAGTAGTACAAGACCATTCGGGCCTGTGAGCACACCAATTGGTTTATAGTGGTCGATGGCGGAAGCGGTTTGTGGATCATCGGTGTCTATGGGACTCCATTTCCCACAAGAACAGCTGACCAGGATAACTCCTATCTTCGCGAGGCTGCTATCTCCATTGCGTAGGTTCCGGGGCTATCATCGCAACGCTCCTCTCCAAGCAAGCAATCTAGCCAAGACAATAGCCAAGGACAAGCCAGTGAGTACTTTTGAATGTACTCGCAAACATTATGAACACGTGTATAATATAGCAAACGATAATCATGCTCTGAAAATATTCTATAATCATAACGTCCGTCATGAAAATAAAATCCCGATGCATGCAAGCAGGTTATTCATATGCTACATGAATATGTAATGACAGAATAGTAATAAAATGCACCGATCGGATGTCTGAAGCGACGTCTCGAAAGGATAGTAAAAGTGAGCATGCCTCAATCGGGCGTCTTAGCGACACCACATAAAGGGCTTATAAGGTAAATAAATAACAAGCATGCCACAGTCGGGCGTCTCAGCGACACCACATAAAGGGCTTATGAAGTAAATAAAATAACAAGCATGCCACAGTCGGGCGTCTGAGCGACACCACATAAAGGGCTTATGAAGTAAATAAAATAACAAGCATGCCACAGTCGGGCGTCTGAGCGACACCACATAAAGGGCTTGTAAGTAAATGAAATAACGAACCTGCCACAGTCGGGCGTCTGAGCGACGCCACATAAAGGGCTTATACGAAAATGAAATAACAAACATGCCATAGTCAGTGTCTGAGCGACGCCACCTAAAGGGCTTATATATATAAACATAATCATAGTGAATATCCAGGAGGTGGTACTGTCCCAGGGATATTCATTATTTCTAACAATGCAAACGGTTAGTCCATAATGATAATAATCATAACCATCATATATCACAAGTCATAATCAATATTCGGGTTTAGTAGTTTCTCCTCCGAAGACCGACACTAAGACCGACACTTGACCCATCCCAGACTGTAGTCCTTAACCATGGACACGGCTATTTGAATAGGTTTAATATCTCTGCAGAGGGTGTACTCTTTACCCACGAGTAACAAATTTCTTTAGTTCATCGGAACTAATTCCGTCTACGGTCTTTTAGTTAAAAACACGCCTGACTTGCACGCACCAGCTTAACTTTACTCGTGTCTGGAATCACCCATGACACATGTTAAGCAAAACTCTAAGTGGGGAGGCTACAACCTCGCGTAGCATGGGATCAAATTTCTATCACGCGCTCTAAGGGGTGCCCCCCTCTCGGTCCCAACTGGAAACACCCATGCCCCCGGACCAGGTGGCATGCCTACTGGCTACAACCGGTATCTTCCGCCATGGCCTCTCTGTACGGTGTGTGCTTGAAAGGGGTTGACGACTTACTGAACCGTACCCTACCTGTGGCAGGGACAAGTGGTAGTACAAAACAAGTATGGGGGTTACTGGAACAAGACTCGATCTACGGTCGACTCAGGAGGTTTATGAATTCCCTGCATGACATGTATAACAAATATATTTCAACCAACAGAATCACCACCCATTATACCTTACTATGCCATACCGGACATAACCGCCCCGACGGAGACCGGCGACAAGCTCACGCCTACCCAAGGCAGAGGCTTTCTCGGGTTCCTTTTCGGCATGCATGCAAGGCACATGAGGATGATTACCATCACATGTATATTCATTTCCAACAGGAAGGAAATCACTAATATGCATCCATGCAAATGATCGTATCACCACATAAAACAACGAGTTCTCCGAAATGAGGTGGTGCTATAATCATATCAACTAACACACCAGAAATATTATGCCAGGGTTCAGAATGCTTGCCTTCAAGGTGTGGAGAGGTAGAGGTGCTCTCCAAAACTTTTGAAAGTTTTCTTCCTCTCTCCAAAATCCTATTTTCAATAAATTTGAATTAACACACAATTTCAAAACAGCACAAAAAAGTTGTTTGAATTTTTTTCAAATAAATATGATAAAAAACTAGACAAAAATTTAAAGAGGACAGAAAAATAATCAATCAAAAATCATTTTTCTGTTTAAAAGTTATAAGAGTTTTAATCCAGGGACTTTTCTGTAATGAAACAGAAACTTCTCAGGGGGCTGAACAGAAAAAGATCAGAAAAACACTTCAGACTGAAAGCGTATTTGCCCGAATGCGTTTTCAGAAAACGTTTCATTTAAAAGAAAAGAGAGACTGATGGGGGGGGGGGGGTCCCACCCGTCGGGTTTGAATTTTCAAACGGGGAAGAAACAGAGCTCGTCGGCGCCCGAGAGGTGGTCGCCGGCGGCGATCCACGGCGAGTTAGGAGGATCGGAGAGTACCTACGTACTCAGTGTGTCCTTCCGCGTCGGTGGGTGGTGGTGGTGGTCGTCGGCGAGCACCACGTCGACGACGGTCCTTGCTCCGGCGGACGGCGGCTCGGGTGGAGTTGGATCTCGTCGGGGAGGGCTGCGGAGGTCAAATTGAAGCCTGGGTTAGATCACTGGGTGCTCGAGGAGACTACTGACGAGGTCTGGGCGGCGGGGATGGCCTCACCGGATTGGATCGAGCTGGTGGCCGAGGCAGAGCGGGGCGGCCGGGGTTGGGGGAGGAGACCTCCTCGAGGTCCTCCTAGTGGCTTGGCGGGGTGTTGGTGGGGTGCAGTGGTGGTGCGTGCTCGAGAGCGAGCTCGGGACCTCTTTTTATAGGCGATCCGAGGCGGTGGCCGTGAACGGGGATCTCCGGTGATGGTTACGGCGACGCAGTGCTTGGTCGGGGAGTTTAGGAGGTTGGGAAACAACGTGGAGGTCCACTGGTTCCGTTTTGGCGCTAAACGAGCTTGGATTAGGAGCCCTGGGTGGATTCGGCGGAATGGGGCGGCGCGGGCCCGTCGGCGGCAGAGGGCGCGCCCTGTGCCTGCCGGGCCATGGCGACGGTGCTGCGGGGTGTGCTGGCGTGCATGAGGCCACGCGGAGGGCAGGGGAGCGTTGGGCGGCACCGAACGGCATTGCGAGCTGGCGCTGTCTCCTGTTGGCCGCCACGGGTGGCTTTGCCACCGCAGAAGCTCCCAACTCCGGCGATGCTCGCCGCCACCGACACCTGTGCCCGTCCAAGGGGGCGTGCGGTGCTCTGGCCAGGGAGGAGAGGCCGAGCGCAACGCGCCATGGCACACAGTTGATCGATGACAAGTCCCTGACGAAAAACGACACTGTAAAACTCTGAAACTCTGAATTTTACTGAAAGTGCACAGTAACAGTGCCGGCCAGGTGTTCGACTAAAAGATTTTGGCATGTGGGGAATTTTCCTTGAGCTGATTTTTGGTGGGGTGGCCTCTCATTGCACCTGGAGGTTGCCTGAATTTTGGTAGAATTTTTTGGACAAGAGAAGATATGAATTTCACCAAGTTTGACAAATCTGGTCCAAACTTGCAGAGGCTGAAACTTGAAAATTTTGAAAAGAAGAAGAGTGGATCTTGATGGTCCTAGGTTGTGGGTGCTAAGGACTATCCAGAGGAGTTGGTTTGAGATCAAAACTCAAAGGAAATTAGGTACTTGCTTTGCAAATCACCTAGGCTTAAAATAATTGACAGAAATGTTTTGGGGAATAGAATAAATGAAATAAAATCCAAAAATGGGTTGGACTTGTTGGAACAGAATGAAAATGAGGTTGATTCACTCAAAAACTTCAAATAACATCATTGGGTTTTTGCATAAAGTTGAATCATAAGCTACTACAAACATCCCATAATTTTGGTGGAGGGTAGAAAGAAATATTTAAATGGGTTGTAGTGCAAAATTGCACTCTGGAGCAGAGAAGAAAAATTGATGCAGAGCTCAAAATATTACATGAATAAAAGATATTTTTGCATAAAAGTGATTTAAAAACATCACATGACATCTCCAAATTTTGGTTGGAATTTTAAGTGAATTTATCAAATGGTTGTAGTTCAAATATGGCCATATAACCTTGGAAAACCATTTCTCAGGAAAATAAAAATCAAGCAAATTAATTATGTAATTAGTTCTACTAATAAAAGAAGAGTTTTTCTTGAGAGGTTAAACAAGTCCAATAACATATTTGAAAAGTTTTCACTTTGGGGGAAAAACTCCATAATAACAAGGGAGAAAAAAGTTCAAAAATAGAAAGGGAGCCCAGAAAATAAAAGTTTTAATTTCCTGGCAGAAATTTTAATTTATTAAAACAAGGTCAAAATTTTGGGGTGTCACAACTACCACATATCTGGTGGCGCTAGATGTTTCGACTGTTTTATTGTTATAAATTTGTGCTCTGCGTGCAGAACTTGTAAGAAAGTGTTCCAATTCTTATGTGTCAATTTGTTTTGCAGATTATGTGCTGAACTGTTAATTTGTTGTGAAAGTTTTTGTACTGCAATGTTTTATTTCTTTGAGGGAAAATGTCTCACAACTTGTGATGTACCCAGGCTGCAGTCTTCCACTATGGATCAATAAGGTTGATTGCCGAGCCTTGCCGGACAACGCATCTGCACGCCATGAAGGTTGCCAAAGAGGCCGTCGCGCTTCTCTCATATGACCCGAACCTGAGGGAGGCATTGTGGCCATCCCTTGAGGAGGCTTGCACCAAGATCTTGAGCATCTGGGACCAGGCAGACATTCTCAAGGTCAGCGAGGTCGAGCTCAAGGACACAACGGCAGCAGCAGCAGCAAGGTTCGCCCCGCCTCTAGATTTCATCTTCTTCCACTCCATTGCCTGCTAATGCTCGTGGACTCCTTCTTCTACAACTTCTCATCATCTCCTATTGATGTGTGCTCGTATTGTGCCAAGGAAAGGAATTCAAGGCCATGGGAGCTGCCTCTAGTGTAGGACGTGCTGGACCTGCTGCTGCTGCCGGTTGTGTTACCCGACCAAGTCGCCAAGCTGCATCCTGCTGCTCCTACCCCAGCCGCCCTCAACTTGCTCCTGGAAAGCTACCGCAGGTGAGACAATTGCCTCCATCTACTGCAGGTAGAACTACTATGCAGTTTGGTTGTGGCAGCAACTATTGTAGGTTGGGTGAAATGTTAGTTTGCCTGCCTTCAGATAATGAGATGGATATAGCGCATAACATTGCTTCTGACATTTGCAATACATATCTTAATTTAACATCCATTTGAATAAATTAGATGGGAATATATATGTGGTTTCATAAGCTTGCATGTTTGCTTCTTCTTTGTGCTAAAGTAGGCGAGTTGATTTTCCGCTCTTAGTTTCTGTAGCAATTGGAGGAGTTGGTGCCGAGAACTGGACCAGATGTGCTTTCATTCGTGATCTACAGCGCCCTTGATCTCAGGTGCGTGATCTGCAGTGCCCTAGCTTGTTTGTTCTGACTAAATTCAGTTAGAACAAGTTAAGCTTCAGACTCCATATAAGAAAAGAATAAAAACAGACTCCTAAATTTAGTAAGAACAAGTTGAGTACTTGGAGTATATTCAGCGCCCTTTGCTTGTTTGTTCTGACTAGATTCTATTGCCTCGCATGACCATGAGCGGAGGCTGGAGCAGATCCGGAGGGCATTCCAGGGCCTCAAGGGCTCTCACGTAAGTCCCTTCCACGTCAAGCCTCGCTTTGCTGTTTGTTTCTCCTATAGTGTACATTATATTACTTGGTTTGCTGTTTGCAATGCTGCCTGCGTGCTACTGTCTAGTTTGCTGCTGCTTTTCGTGCTTCACTGAATTTCAGGATTGGGGTGTGTTTTCTGAATTTTCGTGCTTGTTATGGTGCAATATGCTTCGATGGGAGCATCTGCGGAGAGGGTCAAGGAGTGGGTCTCAGAGCTGGCTCATCCACTTGGAGGTATGCGCCTTGCTAAATCTTGGTGCAACTTATCATCAGATTTTCTTTGAAACTTGGCGTTGATTGGTCTGAAGATGAAACTATAGTACTATACACACGACATGCAGCAGCCACTTATATCAAACAGTGGAACAGTGCCGATGTCCTGAATGGGACGACACGATATTCAGCATCGTTGAGAAGTCGTTTGTGTACTGTCGTGTGTATAGCAGGGTTTAGATACTTGGAATTAATGTCTGCGTACATATATAACCGATTGGATTCTGTATGTATGCTTAGATGATTGTTTGGCTCTATATAATTGTTAACATGAATATCTTGACTTTCCAAACAAGTATAGGACTGTGCCTATGCATATAGATTATCCTAACAAAACTTAAAGTAAAAATTGAAGTATGAAATAAGCAATAAGTGTCTGATTTTTATCTACATGTTAAGCGGAAAGTTGCAGCCAAGGCTTATATATTATGAAATATTGTCTCACATTTGAGCTTCTACCATTGTTAGGGACATTGTAGTGTGATCTTCATGATTTTTTGCTTGAAGATGTACTGATTCATTAGTCAAGCAGAGATATAAGTCATCTTTTGTGTCTATTAAGTCACGTAAAAATCACATAACTTTATTAGTGCCTAACATTATATTTAAGCTATACTTTGTTGTAAGTTCTTGCTTATATTAGTGTCATTCATTTCTGTTCTAATTAATGTGGATCCGAGAATGAACATTTTTCTCTCTTTTTAGACTGCTAGATTGTACAAGTTGAACAATCTGCTCTAGTTTAAACAAGTTGGGATCCATCAACACAATAGGACTTAGTTTACATTTCATCTTGCTTGTAATCAATATCCTCACTTCTAATTTACCTCAAGTTTACCGTTTACCGAAAGTTTCAAATTAGAAGAAGTTTCAAATTCTTATGTTGGTTTATGTTCTCTTTATAGTTTATGAGATATGCTGCTGGAGAGATGCCGTTAGCAAACTGGAAGTGATGCAACCAAATCTAATCGGAAGCATGGCCTTCTTGTAGGTTTGCACATAAGTGGAAGTTGTAGTGTATAAGTAGTCACTGGAGCTGTGATGGTGATCTTTCTTTTGACTGGCTGTCGTTTGTTATAGATGACAATCTTTTAGTTGCTGCTTCAAATGATGTAACTGCAAGAAATGATGTATGATTGTACAGTGAAACAAATGTTGCTTTGATAGCAAAATTGAAAAAAACTAAATAGTTTCTTTGTTGTCCAGTCCTTTGAATTAGTGGGCTGAAAATATTGATAGGCTGGAAGAGGCCTTAGCCCAAACAGTATTGGACAAAAAAATGAAAGGAAAAACGTCTTCAAAATTTAAAAAATTAAATGGACCGCAAAAAGGCCGAGGCCCAGAAAAATGGAAGAAGCTCAGAAAACAAAAAAGGCCAAATTGTTGGGCCATGCCCATGTACCTAGCGAAAATTAACAATATATATAAATATATATATTAAAAAGGCTGAATTAATGGGCTCGGCCCATCTAAAGCATCGAAATGGACCGGGCCGATTCTAATTTTTGACCTTTTCAATTGGTCGCAATTTTGCCATGTCAAATTGCCACGTCGGATCCGACGTGGCCTGGGCAGACAGCCAGTGACCAAAACAAAAGGTCATGGGTTCAATGACCTTCTGTTTTGGTCGTAAACGTCTACGACCTTCTCACAGAGAAGGTCGTTAATATCAGTTTACGACGGCCAGGTTTTGACCATCTGTTTTTGGTCACAAAAGGAAAACTATGACCATTCAGTGACCAATAGTGGTGGTCATAAGTTGACATATTTCCTGTAGTGACCTTGCTGCACTTTATTTACTATTGTTACTTGTTGCTCGTTACAAATTATCCTATCACAAAACTATCTGTTACCACTTATTTTAGTACTTGCAGAGAATACCTTGCTGGAAACCGCTTAACATTTCCTTCTGCTCCTCGTTGGGTTCAACACTCTTACTTATCGAAGGGACTATGATAGATCCCCTATAATTGTGGGTCATCAAGACTCTTTTCTGGCGCCGTTGCCGGGGAGTGAAGCACCTTTGGTAGGTGGAATTTGGTAAGGAGAACTTTATATAGTGTGCTGAAATTTACTGTCACTTGTTACCATGGAAAGTAATCCTCTGAGGGGCTTGTTCGGGGTATCTTCACCCCGACTAGTAGAGCAAAGAGTTGCTCCTCAACCTACTGAACCTACTGAAAATGAATATAAAAATGAAAATGCTTGCTCTGAAGTTCCTTCGGGTATGATAGAAAAACCGCTAGCTAATCCTTTTCTAGGAGATGGAACAAAACATCCCGATGAACATTTTATATATGTGGATCAAGTTTGTGGATTATTTAAGCTTGCAGGTGTACTCGGAGATGTTGTTAAGAAGAAAGTCTTCCCCTTATCTTTGAGGGGAGATGCATCGACATGGTATAGGCTATGTGATGATATGAGGTCTTGGAATTACAAACGATTGAAATTGGAATTTCATTAGAAGTTTTATCCTATGCATCTTGTTTATCGTGATCGCAATTATATATATAATTTTTGGCCTCGCGAAGGCGAAAGCATCGCTCAAGCTTGGGGGAGGCTTAAATCAATGTTATATTCATGCCCCAATCATGAGCTCTCAAGAGAAATGATTATTCAAAATTTTTATGCTCGGCTTTCTGGTAACAATCGCACCATGCTTGATAATTCTTGTGCTAGCTCTTTTATGATGAAGACTATTGAATTCAAATGAGATTTATTGGAAAGAATTAAACGCAACTCTGAAGATTGGGACCTCGACAATGGTAATGAGTCAGGTACGACACCTAGTTTTGATTGTGTTAAATCTTTTATGGATACCGATATTTTTCATAAATTTAGCACTTAATATGGACTTGACTCTGAGGTAGTAGCTTCTTTCTGTGAATCTTTTGCTACTTATGTTGATCTCCCCAAGGAGAAGTGGTTTAAATATCATCCTCCCATAGAAGTAAAAGTAGCTGCACCTATTAAAGTTGAAGAAAAGACTATTACTTATAATGATCCTATTGTTCCTACTTCTTATGTTGAGAAACCACCTTTCCCTGTTAGGATAAAGGATCATGCTAAAGCTTCAACTGTGGTTCATAAAATCAATATTAAAACATATACACCTCCTGAGCAAGTTAAAGTTGAACCTAATATTGCTATTGTTAAAGATCTCTTGTCTGATAATATTGATGGGCATGTTATTTATTTCTGTAATGAAACTGCTAGAATTGCTAAACCCCGTGATAAAGATAAGCCTAGACCTGTAGTAGGCATGCCTGTTATTTCTGTTAAAATAGGAGATCATTGTTATCATGGCTTATGTGATATGGGTGCTAGTGCTAGTGCAATACCTTATTCCTTATACAAAGAAGTTATGCATGATATTGCACCTACTGAGATGGAAGATATTGATGTCACAATTAAACTTGCCAATAGAGATACTATTTCACCAATGGGAATTGTTAGAGATGTTGAAGTCTTGTGTGGGAAAACTAAATATCCTGCTGTTTTTCTTGTTCTTGGTTCCCCACAAGATAGCTTTTGTCCCATTATATTTGGTAGACCCTTCTTAAATACTGTTAACGCTACCATAGATTGCAAAAGAGATGTTGTTACTGTCTGTTTAGATGATATGACTCATGAATTTACTTTTTCTAAATTTAGTAGACAACACTGTGAAGAAGAATTACCTAGTAAGGATGAAATTATTGGTGTTGCTTCTATTGCCGTACCTCCTAGTGATCCTTTAGAACAATATTTGCTAGACCATGAAAACGATATGTTTATGAATGAAAGAAGGGAATTAGATGAGGTATTCTTTAAACAGGAACCTATTCTGAAAAATAATTTACCTGTTGAAATCCTAGGGGATCCTCCTCCACCCAAGGGTGATCCCGTATTTGAGCTTAAACTGTCACCTGGTACTCTTAAATATGCTTATCTTGATGAGAAAATGATATATCCTGTTATTATTAGTGCTAACCTTTCAGAGCATGAAGAAGAGAGATTATTGAAAACTCTGAAGAAGCACCGTGCTGCTATTGGGTATACTCTTGATGATCTTAAGGGCATTAGTCCCACTCTATGTCAACATAAAATTAATTTGGAAGAAGATGCTAAACCAATTTGTGATCATCAACGCCGGCTGAATCCTAAAATGAAAGAAGTGGTAAGAAAGGAGATACTAAAGCTCCTTGAGGCAGGTATAATTTATCCCGTTGCTGATAGTCAGTGGGTAAGCCATGTCCATTGTGTCCCTAAGAAGGGAGGTATTACTGTTGTTCCTAATGATAAAGATGAATTGATTCCTCAAAGAATTATTACAGGTTATAGGATGGTAATTGATTTCTGCAAATTAAATAAGGCTACTAAAAAAGATCATTATCCCTTACCTTTTATCGATAAAATTCTAGAAAGAGATTATCTGAACATACACATTTTTGCTTTCTAGATGGTTATTCTGGTTTCTCTCAAATACATGTGTCAGCCAAAGATCAATCAAAGACTACTTTTACATGCCCTTTTGGTACTTTTGCTTATAGACGTATGCCTTTTGGTTTATGTAATGCACCTGCTACCTTTCAAAGATGCATGATGGCTATATTCTCTGACTTTTGTGAAAAGATTTGTAAGGTTTTCATGGACGACTTTTCCGTCTATGGATCTTCTTTTGATGACTGCTTGAGCAACCTTGATCGAGTTTTGCAGAGATGTGAAGAAACTAATCTTGTCTTGAATTGGGAAAAGTGCTACTTTATGGTTAATGAAGGTACTGTCTTGGGGCATAAAGTTTCTGAAAGAGGTATTGAAGTTGATAAAGCCAAGGTTGATGCTTTTGAAAATATGCCATGTCCCAAGGACATCAAAGGTATAAGAAGTTTCCTTGGTCATGCCAGTTTTTATAGGAGGTTCATTAAGGACTTCTCAAAAATCTCTCCGCCTCTGACTAATTTATTACAAAAAGATATACCATTTGTCTTTGATGATGATTGTGTAGAAGCATTTGAAATAATTAAGAAAGCATTGGTTTCTGCACCTATTGTTCAGCCACCTGATTGGAATTTACCCTTTGAAATTATGTGTGATGCTAGTGATTATGCTGTAGGTGCTGTTCTAGGACAGAGAGTTGATAAGAAACTAAATGTTATTCAATATGCTAGTAAAACTCTAGACAATGCTCAAAGAAATTATGCTACTACTGAAAAATAATTCTTAGCAGTTGTATTTGCTTGTGATAAGTTTAGACCTTATATTGTTGATTCTAAAGTAACTATTCACACTGATCATGCTGCTATTAAATATCTTATGGAAAAGAAAGATGCTAAACCTAGACTTATTAGATTGGTTCTCTTGCTACAAGAATTTGATTTGCATATTGTCGATAGAAAAGGAGCTGAGAAGCCCGTTGCAGACAACTTATCTAGGTTAGAAAATGTGCCTGATTACTCACTACTTATTGATGATAGCTTTCCTGATGAGCAATTAAATGTCATAAATGCTTCTCATACTGCTCCATGGTATGCTGATTATGCTAATTACATTGTTGCTAAGTTTATACCACCTAGTTTCACATACCAGCAAAAGAAAAAGTTCTTCTATGATTTGAGGCATTACTTTTGGGATGACCCACATCTTTATAAAGACGGAGTAGATGGTGTTATTAGACGTTGTGTACCTGAGCATGAACAGGAACAGATCCTACGCAAGTGTCACTCCGAAGCTTATGGAGGACACCATGCTAGAGATAGAACTGCACACAAGGTATTGCAATCTGGTTTTTATTGGCCTACTCTCTTCAAGGATGCCCGTAAGTTTGTCTTATATTATGATGAATGTCAAACAATTGGTAATATTAGTAGACGTCAAGAAATGCCTATGAATTATTCACTTGTTATTGAACCATTTGATGTTTTGGGCTTTTACTATATGGGATCTTTTCCTTCCTCTAATGGTTATACACATATTTTAGTTGTTGTTGATTACGTTACTAAGTGGGTAGAAGCTATTCCAACTAGTAGTGTTGATCATAACACTTCTATTAAAATGCTTAAAGAAGTTATTTTTCCAAAATTTGGAGTCCCTAGATATTTAATGACTGATGGTGGTTCACATTTTATTCATGGTGCTTTCCATAAAATGCTTGCTAAATATGATGTTAATCATAGAATTGCATCTCCTTATCACCCTCAGTCTAGTGGTCAAGTAGAAGAGTAATAGAGAACTCAAATTAATTTTGCAAAAGACTGTTAATAGGTCTAGAAAGAATTGGTCCAAGAAACTTGATGATGCATTATGGGCATATAGAACTGCATATAAAAATCCTATGGGTATGTCTCCGTATAAAATTGTCTATGGAAAAGCATGTCACTTGCCTCTCGAACTTGAACACAAGGCTTATTGGGCTATTAAAGAACTTAATTATGATTTTAAACTTTCCGGTGAGAAGAGGTTATTTGATATTAGCTCACTTGATGAATGGAGAACCCAAGCCTACGAAACTGCCAAGTTGTTTAAAGAAAAAGTTAAGAGATGGCATGACAAAAGGATACAAAAGCGTGAGTTTAACTTAGGTGACTATGTATTGTTATACAACTCTCGTTTAAGATTTATTGCAGGAAAACTTCTCTCTATATGGGAAGGTCCTTACGTTATCGAGGAGGTCTACCGTTCCGGTGCCATAAAAATCAACAACTTCGAAGGCACCAATCCGAAGGTGGTGAATGGTCAAAGAATCAAACACTATATCTCAGGTAATCCCATAAATGTTGAAACCAATGTTATTGAAACCGTAACCCCGGAGGAATAGATAAACGACACTTTCCGGAATGTTTCAGACTCCGAAAAGGAGTAGGTATGTGGTACGGTAAGTAAATCGACTCCGAAACAGTTTTTAAGGCAATATTTCTCCGTTTTGGAATATTTTGAAAAATAGAAAAATAAGCAGCAGTCTGGGAAGGACACGAGGGCTCCATGAGGGTGGATGGCGCGCCCTACCCTACTGGGCGCGCCCCCTACCTCGTGGGCACCTCGTGTGCTCTCCGGACTCCGTTTTCGTACACGACACGTATTTTGGTTGGTAAAAATTCATTATATAATGTCCCGGGGGTTTTGACTCCCGTATCACGCAAAAATCTCCTGTCTTTGTTTTGAGCTATTTTTCTGACAAATCTAGGTTATCATGACGTCTCCAAGTGCCACCAAGGACAAGTTCTTCGAGAAGGTCATCAACCCTTACCTCGCGGAGGTGCAGCGACACCCTCAAACCATTGAGATGCGTGATGGGTTGCTGCACATCCGTGATGCTGAGGGACCAACGGGGACCGGAAGCATGGAGACGAGGCTTGAAGCAGTGGAGCAACAAGTTTTCAAGTGTCAGGAGATGGTGGAGCGTGGACTCAACTCCAACTACATGATGATCGCAGAATTCACCGACAAACACAAGCTGGATGCCGACAACATCGGGGAGACCATCTTCAAGCTTCACGAGAAAATCGAGCACCTTCAAGATCAAATCTATGACCTGCGAAACCAAAACTGTGAGTATGAATATAGATTCAAAAGGATGAGTTTGGCTGCAGATTTGAGGATCCCGGAGACTCGGTCATCCTTCTATGATGGTGAGCCTATGCCTTGGAAGGAGTACGACAAGCCTACGCCATCAACAAAATCACCACCGTCTCCACCAACAAAGAAGAATTGAGTATCTGGTATGGGCACTCCACTTGGCAACTGCCAAGCTTGGGGGAGTGCCCCGGTATCGTATCACCATCACTCTATCTTTACCGTTTTTCTTAGTTCGATCCTTTTGGTAGTATCTTGATCTAGTAGAATAAAAGTTCTTGGTATGATCTAGTTGTGAGTTTTGCTTTATTATCCTTCTATGTAATCGAGTCCGTGAGCTATATAATAAAGATTAGTGTTGAGTCAAGGGCTTGATTATTTTTCCATGATCCTAAAAGAGAAAGAAATAAAAAGAAACAAAGAGATCATATGAGTCTTATGGAGAGTAATGAGCTCACATAGAAAGAGTATGATGAATAAAAGTTATTGAGGGTTGACAAACACAGTTTTGGTCATCGTTGCAATTAATAGGAAGTAATAAAGAAAGATAGGTCTTCACATATAAATATACTATCTTGGACATCTTTTATGATTGTGAGCACTCATTAAAATATGACATGCTATAGAGTTGACATTGCACAAGGAAGACAATGTAATGGGTTATGTTTTCTTACATCCGAGACAAATTATATTGTCTTGGATCTCCCAACATGATGAGCTTGCCTTTCCCCCTCATGCTAGCCAAATTCATTGCACCAAGTAGAGATACTACTTGTGCTTCCAAACACCCTTAAACCAGTCTTGCCATAAGAGTCCACCATATCTACCTATAGAGTGAGTAAGATCCATCAACTAAGTTGTCATCGGTGCAAGCAATAAAAATTGCTCTCTAAATATGTATGATTTATTGGTGTGGAGGAAATAAGCTTTATACGAGCGTGTGATATGGAAGTAATAAAAGCAACAGACTACATAATAAAGGTCCATATCACAAGTGGCAATATAAAGTGACATTCTTTCGCATTAAGATTTTGTGCATCCAACCCATAAAAGCGCATGACAACCTCTGCTTCCCTCTGCGAAGGGCCTATCTTTTACTTTTATCTCCTACATTGCATAATAGTAATGGTGATCTTCACCCTTCCTTTTTACATTTTATCCTTTGGCAAGCACAGTATGTTGGAAAGATCCTGGTATATATGGCTAATTGGATGTGAGTTTTCATGAGCTATTACTGCTGACATTACCCTTGAGGTAAAACGTTGGGAGGCAAAACTATAAGGCCCTATCTTTCTCTGTGTCCGATTAAAACTCCATACCCATAAGTATTGCATGAGTGTCAGCAATTGTGAAAGATTATATGAGAATTGAGTATGTGGACTTGCTGAAAAGCTCTTATACATTGACTCTTTCCTATGTTATGATAAATTGCAATTGCTTCAGTGACCGAGATTGTAGTTTGTTGGTTTTCAATGAAGTTTACGATTCATACTTGATATTGTGATTGAATTATTACTCTAGCATCAGATATTATATGACAAAGAATTATGTACGTTTCTGTTCTAAAAATGATCATGATGCCCTCATGTCCGTATTTTATTTTTATCGACACCTCTATCTCTAAACATGTGGACATATTTTTCGATTTCGGCTTTTCGCTTGAGGACAAGCGAGGTCTAAGCTTGGGGGAGTTGATACGTTCATTTTGCATCATACTTTTATATCAATATTTATTGCATTATGGGCTGTTATTACACATTATGTCACAATACTTATGCCTATTCTCTCTTATTTTACAAGGTTTACATAAAGAGGGAGAATGCCGACAGCTGGGATTCTGGGCTGGAAAAGGAGCAAACATTAGAGACCTATTCTGCACAGCTCCAAAAGTCCTGAAACTTCACGGATGATGTTTTCCAAATATATAAAAAATACTGAGCGCAAGAACCTCACCAGGGGGGCCACACCCTTCCCACGAGGGTGGGGGGCGCGCCCTACCCCCAGGGCACACCCCCTACCTCGTGGGCCCCCTGGTGGCCCCCCGGTGGCCATCTTCTGCTATATGGAGTCTTTCGATGGGAAAAATTCATAAGCCATCTTCTCGGACGAAACTCCGCCGCCACAAGGCGGAACCTTGGCGGAATCAATCTTGGGCTCTGGCGGAGCTGTTCTGCCAAGGAAACTTCCCTCCCGGAGGGGAAATCATCGCCATCGTCATCACCAACGCTCCTCTCATCGGGAGAGGGCAATCTCCATCAACATCTTCATCAACACCATCTCATGTCAAAACCGTAGTTCATCTCTTGTATCCAATTCTTGTCTCCAAGTTCGGGATTGGTGCTAGTAGGTTGCTAGTAGTGTTAATTACTCCTTATAGTTGATCCTAGTTGGTTTAATTGGTGGAAGATCATATGTTCAGATCCTATATGCATATTAATACCCCTCTGATTATGAACATGTTTATGCTTTGTGAGTAGTTACTTTTGTTCCTGAGGACATGGGATAAGGCTTGCTATTAGTAGACATGTGAATTTGGTATTCGTTCGATATTTTGATGAGATGTATGTTGTCTCTCCTCTAGTGGTGTTACGTGAACATCGACTACATGACACTTCACCATTCTTTGGGCCTAGAGGAAGGCATTGGGAAGTAATAAGTAGATGATGGGTTGCTAGAGTGACAGAAGCTTAAACCCTAGTTTATGCGTTGCTTCGTAAGGGGCTGATTTGGATCCATATGTTTCATGCTATGGTTAGGTTTACCTTAATACTTTTGTTGTAGTTGCGGATGCTTGCAATAGAGGTTAATCATAAGTGGGATGCTTGTCCAAGTAAGGACAACACCCAAGCATCGGTCCACCCACATACCAAATTATCATAGTACCGAACGCGAATCATATGAGCATGATGAAGACTAGCTTGACGATATTCCCATGTGTCCTCGGGAGCGCTTTTCTCTATATAAGAGTTTGTCCAGGCTTGTCCTTTGCTACAAAAGGATTGGGCCACCTTTCTGCACTTTATTTACTTTTGTTACTTGTTGCTCGTTACAAATTATCCTATCACAAAACTATCTGTTACCACTTATTTCAGTACTTGCAGAGAATACCTTGCTGGAAACCGCTTATCATTTCCTTCTGCTCCTCGTTGGGTTCGACACTCTTACTTATAGAAAGGACTATGATAGATCCCCTATACTTGTGGGTCATCACCCCATGCTTATGTTAATATCATGTTCATGCATTGTAGTTGGATCATGTTATTTTTATCATGACTCAGCATATTGCATTCAAGTTTAACCGGATTAAATTGAACTTGAACAACTGTTGGCTGAGTCATGGTGCCACCATATCGAGCTGAGCAGTGCAACCACGCTTACCTCATGGGGGGGGGGTCCTAACTGGGTCTATTGTCATGCCTCTCATTGGTGCCTCCCGTGAGGGAAGGTTATGCACGGGCGCTACCTTGGCCAGGTAGGACGGCATAAGCCTTGTGTGCCCGTTGTTTTTGTAAGGATCCTTGTCCCTGATTGGGAACGTTTTGCCATGACGGTGGCCGTTGGTGCCTTTGGTAGGAACGGGGCCACCCAGGACTTAGCCCAAAGGGGAGTTGGTCGGAGTGGCCGGGAGAGTGTCATGGCAGCAGGACGGTTTTGTTGGAACACCGTTGGTCCACCCGAATGGGAGTGCGAGGCCATGGGTTCCGTGGTGTGGGTACAGTGTGCTAACCTCTGCAGAGTGTGTGTGTGTGTTAAATCTATCGATATCCGCACCCATGGATATGGGCCCAGTTCGTGTTGGTCACACTATGGGTCAACAGTAATAATAATATTTTTCTTAATAACAACCCTGGTTCGATGATGAAAGAAGTTGGTTGATATTTATGTGATCGTGAGAGGAGTACTGTGTTATCGTGAGTACCAACTTGTTGGATATTTGTGATGTTATGCGAGAGTCAAGGGTAAAGGTCAAGCTCTGTGACGCCCCCGATTCAATCATACACTAATCATGCACGCAAATGTGTACGATCAAGATCAGGGACTCACGGGAAGATATCACAACACAACTCTAAAACAAAAATAAGTCATACAAGCATCATAATACAAGCCAGGGGCCTCGAGGGCTCGAATACAAGTGCTCGATCATAGACGAGTCAGCGGAAGCAACAATATCTGAGTACAGACATAAGTTAAACAAGTTTGCCTTAAGAAGGCTAGCACAAACTGGGATACAGATCGAAAGAGGCGCAGGCCTCCTGCCTGGGATCCTCCTAACTACTCCCAGTCATCGTCAGCGGGCTGCACGTAGTACTAGGCACCTCTGGTGTAGTAGGGGTCATCGTCGACGGTGGCGTCTGGCTCCTGGACTCCAGCATCTGGTTGCGACAACCAGAAAGAAAGGAATGGGGAAAAAGGGGGGAGAAGGCAACCGTGAGTACTCATCCAAAGTACTCGCAAGCAAGGATCTACACTACATATGCATGGGTATATGTGTAAAGGGCCATATCAGTGGACTAAACTGCAGAATGCCAGAATAAGAAGGGGATAGCTAATCCTGTCGAAGACTACGCTTCTGGCAGCCTCCGTCTTGCAGCATGTAGAAGAGGGTAGATTGAAGTCCTCCAAGTAGCATCTCCAAGTAGCATCTCCAAGTAGCATCTCCAAGTAGCATCTCCAGTAGCATCGCATAGCATAATCCTACCCGGCGATCCTCCCCTCGTCACCCTGTGGAAAAGCGATCACCGGGTTGTCTATGGAACTTGGAAGGGTGTGTTTTATTAAGTATCTGGTTCTAGTTGTCATAAGGTCAAGGTACAACTCCAAGTCGTCCTGTTACCGAAGATCACGGCTATTCGAATAGATTAACTTCCCTGCAGGGGTGCACCAACTTACCCAGCACGCTTGATCCCATTTGGCCGGACACACTTTCCTGGGTCATGCCCGGCCGCGGAAGATCAACACGTCGCAGCCCCACCTAGGCTCAACGAAGAGGCCAGCACGCCGGTCTAAACCTAAGCGCGCAGGGGTCTGGGCCCATCGCCCTGAGCACACCTGCACGTTGCGTACGCGGCCGGTGAGCAGACCTAGCAACCTCCATTACAAAGGAAGTTGCGTTAACGCAGTCCAACCCGACGCGCGCCGCTCAGTCGCTGACGTCATGAAGTGCTTCGGCTGATACCACGACGTCGGGATACCCATAACTACTCCCGCGTAGATGGTTAGTGCGTATAGGCTCGTAGCCAACTCAGATCAAATACCAAGATCTTGTTAAGCGTGTTAAGTATCCGCGAACGCCGAACAGGGCCAGGCCCACCTCTCTCCTAGGTGGTCTCAACCTGCCCTGTCGCTCCGCCACAAGTAACAGTCGGGGGCCATCGGGAACCCAGGCCCACCTCTACCGGGATGGAGCCACCTGTCCTTTCAGCCCCCCATCTCCGAACAGTATCACAGGTAATGTAACAGTGTAAAGTATATAGTATATGTCCGTGATCACCTCCCAAAGTGATCACAGCCCAGTAGTATAGCATGGCAGACGGACAAGAATGTAGGGCCACTGATGGAACACTAGCATCCTATACTAAGAAGTAGGATAGCAGATAAAAGTAACAACAGTAGTAGCAAGGACAGGCCATGCAGCAGTATAGGATTAACTGAAAACAGTAACATGCTACCCTACTCTAATGCAAGCAGTATAGAGTAGAATAGGCGATATCTGGTGATCAAGGGGGGGCTTGCCTGGTTGCTCTGGCAAGGAGGGGTCGTCGGTGACGTAGTCGACCATAGGGGCATCATCATCGGTCTCGGAGTCTACCAGAAAGGAGTAACGGAGGGGGAACACAATAAATAACAGAGCAATCAAATGTAACACAAAGCAAGATGCGGCAATACGTTGTGCTAGGGGTGACCTAACGTAGGGATAGGCGATACTGGTGAAGGGGGAAACATCCGGGAAAGTATTCTCGGTGTTTCGCGTTTTCGGACAGATGAACCGGAGGGGGAAAGTTGCATGTTTGCTATGCTAGGGATGGGTGGCGGACGAACAGGCTACGTATCCGGATTCGTCTCGTCGTTCTGAGCAACTTTCATGTAGAAAGTATTTTCATCCGAGCTACAGATTATTTTACGTTAATTTATAAAGGTTTAATCATTTTCTAGATTTCCTCGATTTAATTTAATTCAAAATTAAATAGCTAAATGCTAGGTGCACCCAGCTCTGCGTACACAGAAGTGTACCCGAGGCTGACAGGTGGGCCAGGGGTCCCAGTTGACCAGTCAAGTGTGGGGCCCCCTGTCATTGACTATTACATTAACTATCTAGTTAATTTAGTCTAACGAGGTTATTAGGCTAATGGATTTTAATTAGTTAATTAGGTTAATTAAACATAATTAATTAATTAATAACTTTTTAATTATTACTTTTATTTTAAAATTCTTTTTTTAAACGTTCTGTACGGTGGGCCCCGTTTGCCATAGGCCCATAGGCCAAACCGGGTGCAGGCGCTACCGGTAACGGGCGCGTGGGCGACCGACAGGGGCGAACCCGAGCGCTGGCTCGAGCGAGGCCATCGGCGCCGGCCGGGGAGCGGACTGGGCGGCAAAGGTAGCAGGGGCCTCGAGCGAGCGCAAGAGGGGAGGCGCAGGGCAAAGCCTGGCGGGGCGTGCGGGGGCTCAGTAAGGCTGGACCGGCGAGCAGGTAACGGCGGTCGAGCCATGGAGCAGCGCAGGAGAGCGAGGGGAAGGCTCGGGAGAGTACGGCGGGGTGGCCGCGGACAGCCATGGCGGGGCGGCAGGGCTCGTGGTTCGTCGCGAAGAGGACGCCGACGCGGGCAGGTGCAGCCATGGCGGCGTGAGCCGTGTCGGGGAGAAGGAACAGGGGAGTGGGCACAGTAGCAGTGGGCAAGCGGGGCGCGCACGGGGCACGCATGTGCGCTGGGCGTGGCCGACGGTGCGTGACTGGCGACCGGGAGACGTGCAGGAGCAGGCGCAAAGTGGAAAGAGGAGGCCAAAGGCCTCACCAGCGTTGCAGGGGTTCGTTCGTCGAGGCTTGGGGAAGCCGGCGTGGGGGAAGACGAGGAGGCCTCTAGCGACGACTGTGATGGGGTCGGGGCGGTCCGGCGAGCGACGAGGGTCGGTGAAGGCCGTTGGGGAGGAGGACGAGGATGCGAGCCGGCGGATCCGACGAGGAAGCACGGTGGTGGGGCGCGGGATCCACAGGCGGCAACGGCGACATCGGTGGGGCGCGGTCGGGGTTGAGCCCCGATCTAGATCAGGGGGGCGAGAGGGAGGAGAGAGTGGGGTGGGTATCGTGCGGGGGGGCGGGGGAGTGTGTGCGCTGGGGGCTAGGGTTTCGGGTGTGAGGCCATATAGGCCAGGGGGTTAGGTGGGCTAGTTGGGTTGGCCTAGCTGCCAGATGGGCCGGTTGGCCAGTGCGGGGGGCCCTTTTTATTTAGTTTTGCTGCTTTCTTTTCTTTCTATTTATTTTCCTTTTCTGTTTTCTGTTTTACTTTAGTCCTCTTTTATTTTAGTTTTGTAAACTATAAAAGTAGTCCCTAATTTACTGTTAGTAAATAGGCTACTGCCACATAAGTTTGGGCAACTAAATAAAATAGTTTAATATTTTATTTTATTTTAAAAGGCATTCAACTAATTGTTTTTGCTATTGTTTAAGATATTTTTAGAGTACTAAACCTTTTCTAAAAATGTGGTTTCTCCACCATACTTACCTATGCATTATTTGGCTCACCCCGAACATTTTAGTTTTAATATTTGAAAACTTTTATTGTTTGCTTGATTTTGAATTTGAATTTGAATCGGTTTCAAACTAACGCGAGATGAGCATGAGTAATCAAGGTGACATGACATCATTAGTAGATGGTTACTGTAGCTTAATTATCCGGGCGTCACAAGCTCCTTGTGGTGTTGAATGATTACTACGGTATTGTTAATACCAAGCTTGATTGGATCCTGAGATGATCGTGTGATTTCCGTGATGGTAAGTTTGTGCAGGTGATGGTTACGAGGTAACCCGAGCAGAGTAAGTTGGTGCATGATAGTTTCATCATGTTGCATGCTAGTCTCCTCATGTTCATATGTTTATGCCATGCTCGTACTGTTCTAGCTGTATCATCTTGCCCATGCTATGATTGATCTGATAATATCATGTTAATCCTTGTTAACCTGTAATTGCCATGCTGTTGTTTGTCTTGATTGCTTTGGTTGTTATGAGCTTGCAAGTACATTCAATGTACTGACCTGGCGTGTCATGCCAGTTTGCAGGTCATGCCGGATATGATTGCTTGTTTGCCGTGGATTCCTTATTTGCGAGCTAGGATAAGCGTTCCAGCTAGAGTCCCTGTGGAGTGGAGTTCACCACCGCCGTCGTTGTTCCGCTGCCAGTAGTCATTCTGCTATGTCAAGTTGTTCTACTGTTTACATAGAGCAACCGTGGCAGGCATAGTGTCGCCGTGCCGATGTAATCCCCTTGTACCCAATATAGCTTGCAATAAAGAGCTGGTTTGTTCTATGCTAAGCAATGTCGTATTCTAGAAGGCTTCTCCTCGATCTCTGGACTGGAATACAGGGCATTCTGGTTTCTCTGAGCCGGGGTGCCACATGCTTGGTATCAGAGCAGGTCTGGCTGTAGGATGCCCTAGCTCACACGAATGTTAGAATGCGGTAGTATAGAGCCCCGTTGGTTTGTTGCACTTGATTGCTGCATTTGTTTGTTGCATAGCATGCATATAGATTATTATCTTGTCGCCAACAGTTAATCTTGCGAGTGTAGGTAGTATCGGTTTCAATCCACTACCCGCACCCTCTTTCTTTGCATGCCCGCTCTTCGGTTTTCAGCGTTATCTCTGTCCCAGCAGAGTGATGCCCTGGTACCAAGTGTTCTAGACACCATTTGCAGGAGTTATGCTCAGGTATTGCGTCGATATATTTTCCTCCACCCAAATTGTTTTGGTGATAGACGTGTCTCTATCCCGAATCATGCCTTCCATCTCATCCCTTTGGCAACCCTTACTGATCTTTGTTATCAGAAGAGGGCAATGCTAGCAAGCCTTGCTTTTCCTCCCCTAGTTTGCCCTATCATCTCGTTCTTTGGACGTGTACGATTCCCTTTCGCATGCTTGATGATGACGTGGTCGTGACCTTGTGTCTCGCTACTTGATCACCAAGTCCGTCCTCGCCCCGTATCCATCCGGTTGCGACCGGTGTTCAGCCAATGCTTGGTGTAGCCTTGGTTACGCCAACTCTTTCCACACACAGACTCACTTTCGTGCACACCGTCACATCATATTAGACTGTAGTACCAGAGCTTGAGCGACAATTCTGTGCTTAGGTGTGCATGCATATTATTGTATGAGTAGCAATAATATGTGCTGATTGCTTTATATTATTAGTATGCTTGTGTGCTTTTGTTTTCATCATTTCTTTTGTTTCTTTATTTGGCCTTCAGTCTTACAAAATTTCCCCTTATTAAAGTTGCTCATCAACCGACACCGGACCCGAAGAATCAGCAAGGAATGCATATATTTGGAAGCTCAGCTAAATAGAATGGAATTATCAGCAGACTGTAGTGAAATTGGAATAACTTGTCTGAATGCAGAAGAAATCCTGGATGGACTATCAGTATCAAGTTTGCATCAGTATGGAATTCTCCGCCGACTGCATTAAGATCTGGGGATATCTGATTGTGATACTGATAATCAGGTTTGCCTTAGTGTGCACACTCCATAGCAGAAATGATTATGAAGATAAGCTATGTGCAAGATTGACAGTATATGGCAGTACATCTCAAGAATCAGATCTGCAACAGTTCAGTCAGAAAGCAAGTCTGCCTCAGGAATCAGATTTTCACATATAAGCGGTCAGCATACCACCAAGGTCTTGCAAGTCACTCGAAAGCAGATTTGACAGACACATGAGGATTGTTAAAAGAAGGAAGCCAACTATACACCACAGTGTGACAAAGGAATGAGCTCAGTACAAGTACTTGTGAACCTGGAAGATCATCCTGATGAGCCCTTGCCTTTTTTCTCCAGTAACGGCACCACGCCTGTGATCTGAGCCGTTTTTAGCTATCCGGGGTGGATGCCGAGTTTTCTCTCTCCCCAACGACTGTCATGGGTTCCGAGCTGCTTTTCGGCCGTCTCATACAGCTGTTGAGTTTCTTTTTGTGACAGTAGCCCTATAACTGCTTTTGGCTATTTTAGGGAGCCGACACTTTCTTCTTATCGACCCGGTCTCATGCTCTGAGCTGCTTTTCAGCCGTCCTGAGCCGTGGTCTTAGTAATGTCCCAGATCTGAGTTGTAAAGACCGTTTTGGTGGCTACTGATTTATTTGACGATTTCTTGCAAGGATTTGGATGATCATTTTCCCACGGTCAGAACTTGAGGGGTGATGAAACGACAATTTGAATAATGCTACCATGTCAGGAAATGAGGATAAGAGTATGCATGTCAGAATATTGCACCCAACAGAATCCATGGTCACACGAAGAAGCAATATGACCGAGCTCTTTCAGCCAAGGATCCAGACAAGAAAAACAGTAATGGAGTAGCAAGACCAGTGATGCAGTTATGAAAATGGTTGCAAGATCCACATGGTGCAGATACCTGGACAATCTGAGTCAGTATGGATCACCATGGATATTCACCTAAGGTGGGTCTGCTCAATTTTGGTAAGGGCTTCATATCCACACGACCCGCTCAGTTAACAATATCTGCTCAGATTTGTCAGTATCAAATATCCGAATCTGCGAAGTCAGACCAAAGGTCAAATCAACAGTGTGACTCCAGTAGCTGTGGTAAAGCATCGCACAACCTACTATCCCCATGGAACATATAGGGCATCACATTGTGAACAACTAAAATAAACAAGGCATACTACAAACAACCAGATATAGCAATTAAAACTGGACATATTCTCACTACACTACAAAAAGGGACTCGACAAAACAAATAATGGGTTTCCCCCTGTGAATAGGCACGACAAAACAAATCATGGGTTTCCTCACTTGTCACGGATGGGCTCGTTCCCATGGGAAGAGCACAGACCTTGGATGCGCTCCATGTTGTCATAGATGGGCTCCTTCCCCTCGGAAGGGCACGGCTGTAGGGTGCCCTTCCTGATGTCGCAGACGGGGGCTTTCCCCTTGGAAGAGTAGATGGGCTCTCTCCCCTTAGAAGAGCCGGAGAGGGTGCCCTCCTCGTGGTCGCCGTCGGTGAGGTCTGACTTGGAAGCTGTGGATCCTAAGCCAGCATCATAGAACGTGTCCTTAAGAAATGACAAAAGGGGCTCGATGGCGATGTAGGATGGCAAATTGTTGACAATGAGCCAGAGGAGATCAGCAACGGGGCCATGGATGAGATCGACAGTGGTTGAACCTGAGGGGTTGGGTGATACGTCCATTTTGCATCATGCTTTTATATCGATATTTATTGCATTATGGGCTTTTGTTACACATTATGTCACAATAATTATGCCTATTCTCTGTTATTTTACAAGGTTTACATAAAGAGGGGGAATGCCGGCAGCTGGAATTCAGGGCTGGAAAAGGAGAAAATATTAGAGACCTATTCTACACATCTCCAAAAGTCCTGAAACTTCACGGGAGCATGTTTCAGAATATATAAAAAATATTGGGCGAAAGAAGTACCAGAGGGGGACCACCCACCGTCCACGAGGGTGGGGGGAGCGCCCCTGCCTCGTGGGCCCCATGGTGGCTGTGGGAGTCCTGGATTAGGGGGTCTCCGGACAGCCGTACTATCTCCATTGGCCGAACTGTTAGACTGTGAAGATATAAGATTGAAGACTTCGTCTCATGTCCGGATGGGACTCTACTTGTCGTGGAAGGCAAGCTAGGCAATACGTATATGGATATCTCCTCCTTTGTAACCGACCTTGTGTAACCCTAACCCTCTCCGGTGTCTATATAAACCGGAGGGTTTTAGTCCGTAGGACAACAATCACAACATACAATCATACCATAGGCTAGCTTCTAGGGTTTAGCCTCTCTGATCTCGTGGTAGATCTACTCTTGTAACACCCATATCATCAATATTAATCAAGTAGGACGTAGGGTTTTACCTCCATCAAGAGGGCCCGAACCTGGGTAAAACTCTATGTCCCTTGCCTCCTGTTACCATCCGGCCTAGACGCACAGTTCGGGACCCCCTACCCGAGATCCGCCGGTTTTGACACCGACATTGGTGCTTTCATTGAGAGTTCCTCTGTGTCGTCGCCGTTAGGCTTGATGGCTCCTACTATGATCGATAGCGATGAGGTACAGGGTGAGACTTTCTCCCCAGACAAATCTTCGTATTCGACGGCTTTGCACTGCAGGCTAATTCGCTTGGCCATCTGGAGCAGATTGAAAGCTACGCCCCTGGCCATCAGGTCAGATTTGCAAGTTTGAATTACACGGCAAACATCTGTGGGGACTTGATCTTCGACGGATTTGAGCCACAGCCGGGCGCGCCGCAATGTCGCGATGGGTATGACCTAGCTCTGCCACCGGACGGTACCCGAGAGGCCGCGCCCGCATCAGCTCCGACCCTTAGCTCGGAGCCAACTGCGCCAATCGAGGACGGGTGGCTAGACACCGCCTCAGGGGCTGCAGTCTCGACGGCGATCGAGCCAAACACTAGCATAATCCTCTGCGCAGCCCGTGACTCCAAGGTGCCGGACTCTTTTCCGGACTCCGAACCATCCGCGCCCCTGCCGATCGAATCCAATTGGGCGCCGATCATGGAATTCACCGCCGCGAGTATCTTTCAGCACTCGCCCTTCGGCGACATTCTGAATTCACTAAGGTCTCTCTCTTTGTCAGGAGAGCCCTGGCCGTATTATGGCCAACAGGATTGGGATGCGGACGACGAAGAAATCCGACGCCCACCCACCGCCCACTTAATAGCCACTATTGATAACTCAAACGACATGCTCGACTTTGACTCCGTAGACATCGACGGTATGGACAACGATGCGGGAGGCGAAGAGGAACCACCGCCCACAGGGCGCTGGATGTCCACTTCATCATATGACGTATACATGGTGGACACACCAAAAGGAGACGATGACGAGGAACGGAAGGACGCACCGAAGGCTTGTTCCCTCGAGAAGCAGTCAAAGCGGCATCGCAAGCGTCGCCCCAAATCCCGCCTCGCCAGAAATAATGATCACACAGACCCAGCGTTGGAGCAGGGCGAACCACTGCCGGACCACGGCAATACGGAGAATCAAACCGAACAAACCAATTCTGTCAAAGATAATAGTCCGAATGACACAACGCCGGACAGGCACCCGGAGCAGCAGAATGCCCGTCAAAGGCTTGTTGCCACCACGAGGAGTCTGAAAAAGAAGAAGTAAAGGATCAAGGTTCCGCAGGACACACTCCAAATCAGGTTGAGTAAAGTACTCAACACAGCAGCGAAGTACGGCGACAATCGCCCCACCAAGAGCTACCCAAAGCGGAAGTTGCTACCTGAATTCGATGAGGAGGCCTCAGACCCCTCACAACCAAAAATCAAAATAGCCACCTGGCCGGATAGACGACCTCACAGCCAACATAGAGCGGCAAACAATGCCACTCACAAGACAATACGCGATTCACGCGAGGGCTTGCACCAAAAGGACAACGCAACTAGATCCATCTATGGACCACGCAAGCGCGCCCCAGCATACGATATAACACAACAAACATCCGAACAACGCGGTACACCCAGATACAGGGGTGCCGCACACCCCCTATGTTTCACCGATGAGGTGCTGGATCATGAATTTCCAGAGGGATTCAAACCTGTAAATATAGAGGCATACGATGGAACAACAGACCCTGGGGTCTGGATCAAGGACTATATCCTCCACATCCATATGGCTCGAGGAGATGATCTCCATGCCATCAAGTACTTACCACTCAAACTCAAAGGGCCAGCTCGTCATTGGCTTAAAGGCCTCCCTGAAAACTCCATTGGAAGCTGGGCAGAGCTCGAAGACGCTTTTCAGGAAAACTTTCAAGGGACTTATGTCCGACCTCCGGACGCAGATGATTTGAGTCATATAACTCAACAATCCGGAGAGTCAGCCCAAAAGCTTTGGAACAGGTTTCTTACTAAAAAGAACCAAATTGTCGACTGTCCGGACGCCGAAGCCTTGGCAGCTTTTAAGCACAGCGTCCGTGAAGAATGGCTTGCCCGACACCTCGGCCAAGAAAAACCGAGAACAATGGCAGCATTAACAAGCCTCATGACCCGCTATTGCACGGGTGAGGACAGCTGGCTAGCCCGATGCAGCACCAGCGACCCCAGTACATCTGAAGTTAGAGATGAAAACAGGAAATCACGGCGCAACAGCAATAACAAACGCCGGAATAAAGGAGACAGCACAAAGAGCACGGCAGTAAACGCCGGATTCAAAAGCTCTTGGCCAGGTCAGCAAAAGCCGCCCCCTAAAGGCGCCAGAGACGAACTGTCCAGCCTAAACAAAATTCTGGACCAAATATGTCAGGTCCATGGCACCCCTGGCAAACCAGCCAATCATACCCACAGAGAATGTTGGGTCTTCAAGTAGTCCGGCAAGCTCAACGTCGTACACAAGGGGGAGGATACACCAAGCGAAGATGAGGATGAGCCTCTCAAGGAAGACACCGGGGAACAAAAGAAATTTCCACCAGAAGTCAAAACAGTAAACGTGTTACACGTGATCAATGGAGAAACAAAACGGCACTCCCAGAAAAATACGCCCGAAGGCCTATCACCGCGGAGTCCTGCCACTGGTCGTCTCAACCGATCACTTTCGACCATCGTGATTACTCAGCAAGTATCCGGCGTGCAGGATGGGCTACCCTGGTATTAGACCCAATAATTGACGGATACCACTTCACACGAGTCCTGATGGACGGTGGTAGCAGTCTAAACCTGATATACCAGGATACAATCCGCGAAATGGGGGTAGACCCAACAAAAATTTGCCATAGCAATATTACCTTTAAAGGAGTAACGCCAGGCCCAGGGGCTCATTGCACGGGCTCCCTGCTACTAAAAGTTATATTTGGCTTCCCCGATAACTTCCATAGCGAACATTTAACCTTCCACATTGCCCCGTTCCAAAGTGGCTATCAAGCACTACTCGGACGTGAAGCTTTCACTCGCTTTAATGCAATACCACACTACGCTTCCCTCACACTCAAGATGCCCGGTCCACGTGGCATCATTACAGTGAACGGAAGTATTAAGCGATCTTTGCGCGCCGAAGAGCGTGCGGCTGCCCTGGCAGCTGCACACTAAAAACGGCCTCACCAACTAAAGTATTTAGCAGGTCGTCACGACCTCGGACACGGTTAGACGAGTCCGGCGCAGCTATATGCAATTTATACCGGATCAATGATCACACCCCTATTACAAATATAAGGGGCTCAACGTGCGCAGACAAGTGGCAATTCTTACTCACCTTGAATTATACATGGTTTCTTTAAAAACTATCTTTTTGCACGACAGCTTTTTCACCTAAGCTCATCTGTTTTACAGATAATCATCATGCTACACCCGTCCAGGATACGGAACAACGGAGACACAGGCATAAACGTGCAGCAGGGACCCGCTCCAAGGATTCTTTTTAGATTAAGACCCTGCGTAAACCTTTTTTACTGTCTCTTGTTGATACATATCCACCGAATTCTTAGCACAGTTGAGAAGGATGCTGATGTCTTGGCATGTGGCCATGTCAGAATAATGCACGTACCTGGACACAAGGGGCTTCTTACAAACGGCACTATTTCAGCCTGGTTTATACCATAAAGACCGAATACCTTAGGGAGTGTTTGGCATCGTGAGTTTGGCCTTATATGCATCAGCTCTGAATCATTGTCTTTGGTCAAATGTTGGGTTTGCCCGGCTCCTGTGTTTTGATGCCTTACATTCCGCTTTACCGGCTAAGGTAGCACCAGGAGAACTACTGCGATTGTGCCCTGGTTCATCCGGACGAGCACCTCAGTAGAGAAAGCCGAAAACTGACTGTCATGATATAGCGTGAGACTGGTCAACCACTCAATGACCTATCGGAATGTTAGAATTCCTCCGCCTTAACGAAGGCCCGTTTTCCGGCCAGGCATGTACGCACCCCGCGATCGGGAGAGTGCGGAGCCACCAGGGGCTATCTAGTAGCCCCACTGTCAAACTCCTATGGCTAAGTGAAAGTGTTAAAGCATTATAGTCTGGTTGCCTCGCTCGCTGCGCTATCACCTCCTTATTAGGACCAAGACATTGGGTAAGTGTGAACACGCGTTTTTTGCGAGCACCTCCGCATTATATGCATGGGGGTTGAAGCCGACGGCTGCAATCTTTCAGGTTATACACATGTATACATAAACGGCCGCACAGGAGGCATCATACTACTTTCAGGCAAAAGTATTAACATAGCCTTATAAAAACTTCATAAAAGCATTGTGTTTACAATGAGCATACATATCACTCAAACATAATATTCTTCGAGCACTGGGCCTCTATCAAACGAGCACCCTCGAGAACCTCCTCGAAATAATGCTTGGCTGCAACTCGGCCTATGGCCGAACCCTGCGCCGCGACTACGGAAGCATCCATCTCCGCCCAATATGCTTTAACACGGGCAAGGGCCATCCGCGAGCCTTCTATGCACGCCAACCTCTTCATCGCATTAATGTGCGGCACCGCACTAAGGAACTGCTGCACTAAGCTGAAATAGCTATCCGGCTTTTGCTTCTCCGGCCACAGCTGATCCCCAACAGCCCTCATGGCGAGTCCGGACAACCTATTCAGTTCGGCCCATTCGGCTAGCTGGTCAGTCAATGAAAGCGGACGCTCTGGAACGTTGAACTGCGACCAGAACAGCTTGTCCACTTCACGATCTGTTTGACCTTGGAAGTACTTGGCAGCATCGGCAGCACTCGCCGCCAAATCCATATACGCATCTGCCGAACTCCACAGCCGATCCAGAGGGGCATACCATGGATCTCCGAACTTCCTCCATAACATGAAGGGTTTCCCAGCTGCAATATCGCCGGCTTCCCGCAGCTCCTCCTTCTTTGCTCTCATAGCAGAATGGGTGTCCTTCTCCGCCGTCTTGGCCTTCTCAAGGTCCGCTGCCCTTGCTTGGTTTTCCTTTTCAAGGACCCGACAACGGTCGACAGTGTCTTTTAATTCCACGACCATCTTGGCCATCTTCTCTTGGCTCTCGCAATGTGCGGCCTTCTCGGCCTTCAACTCTTCGGTCGCCTTCAAAGCAGCGGCATTACTAATCCTCGCTTGTTCCTTGGCTCGGGCAAGTTCTGCCCGCAAGGCTTCCACGGAGGCGGCTCCATCTGTAGTCACAACATATTAAAGATATTAGCATTATGCTGCTCTTACTATGTGGCGTTCACCAGATAATAACACTTACCCTGTGCCTCGTCAAGCCTCTTGTTAACAAGCTCGAGGTCGGCGTCTGCCGCATTCAGTTGCTGTTTTAATTTGGCAAACTCACTAGTCTGGCTAGCCACCGAAGCCTCCACCACCTGCACATAAGGGTAGTCTGGTTATTGCCTGAGAATATGATCCTCTGTTTGCCGCCGTTCTCGACGGCAACCAGAGTCTCAGGGGCTACTATCTACACAGGGCACACCTAACATGTGCAGTACTATCACATATTATCTTACGTACCTCAAAGCCTATCAGTAGACTCATAAAGGCTTCATGTAATCCGCTTTCGGCGGACGAGATTCTATCCATCACCGTACCCATCAGCACACGGTGTTCTTCTGAGATGGCCGCTCGCCCCACCAACTCCCTCAGTACGTCCGACCGCACACCAGACGGTGCCGGACTCTTTTGTCTGCTCTCCTCGGGAGCCGGACGCTGGGGACTTCGGGGGTCTATGGGATTATCTTCTGGCCTCACCGGATTCGGAGAGGCCCTCCGTGACGACACTTCGGGGTCGCCCGCTTCTGGAGCGGAGGAGTCCGGGGGAGGCGTTTCGCTCTCCATCATCTCTGGAAGAAGATACCCTAAAGACGAGCTCATCTGAGAGGGGCTAAGGCCCGAACTGCAAGATATATGCGGTGTTATTTTCTTAGAAGAAAGATAGCATACCTTAAAGTATTTTGGGATCACTTACGACTCGTTGGAGGGAAGATCCCCCCGGCAGGAGCACTCCCCAAGGCGGGACCTTCTGTGGGAGATTTCTTCTCCCGTTTGGAGGCTTCGGCTTCCGGATCCTCGGAAGCAGTCCTTTTCCTCCCCTGGTTGTCCTCCTTCACGGAGACGCTCATTCCCTCGGTTGGAACGAGCAGCGACGGGGGCCCGCGTCCGCCCGTATTATCCCCCCTGGTATCTTCCTTCGAGGGCTCCGGGCAAGGTGCGACCTCAAGCATCTTTTCCAATACCGGGTTTTCCAAACCCTCAGGGAGGGGGGCCAAACACCGAATCATCTTCGCCTTCGTTAGCCAGTCCTGGTCAAAAAGTGAACTCTCAGAAACAACTTCGAATAAAAGATAGTGTGTTCGGCCAGAGGATTTCTTACTTGTTCGGCGACACGGTTACTACTCAGGCCCACATCATCGGTAATATCCGGACACTGCACTTGAGATCCGAAGAATGACTTGTATATCTCCTCGTGCGTCAGGCCGAGGAAACTTTGAATGGCACGCAGTCCCTCTGGGTTGAACTCCCACAAGCGAAGGGGCCGGCGTCTGCAAGGCTGGACTTAACGAACCAGCATAACTTGTATTACCACAGCCAAATTAAAATCTCCCTCGAAGAGATATCGAATGCGGCTTTGCAGTATAGGCACGTCCTTGGCTGGACCCCAGCTCAGGCCTCTGCTAACCCATGACATCTGTTGTGGTGGGGGGCCCGAGCGGAAAGCGGGGGCAGCTGCCCACTTGGCACTTCGGGGAGCCGTGATGTAAAACCACTCCCGTTTCCATAATTCGGACACCTCTGGAAAGGAACCTTCCGGCCATGGAGCTCCTGCCATCTTGCCAATTGATGCACCTCCGCATGCTGCCTGTTGCCCCTTGATCATCTTCGAATTTACTTCAAAGGTCTTGAGCCACATGCCGAAGTGAGGGGTAACATGGAGGAAGGCCTCACACACGACAATAAACGTCGAGATGTGGAGAAAGGAGTCCGGAGCTAGATCGTGAAAATCTAGCCTGTAATAGAACATCAAACCCCTGACGAAAGGATCCAGAGTGAGGCCTAGACCTCGGAGGAAGTGGGAGACGAACACAATGTTCTCGTTGGGTTCGGGAGTAGGGACGACCTGCCCTCGAGTAGGCAGCCGATGCGAAACCTCGGTGGTCAGGTATCTGGCCTCCCTCAACTTCTTAATGTCCTCTTCCGTAATGGAGGAGGGCATCCATCGGCCTTGAAGGCTAGATCCGGACATGATTGAAGATCCGGGGCACCTAACCTGGGATTTGGGTGTTAGAACTCGAGGTGGAGGAAGGTTCGATTGAGCACGAGAGAGAAAAAGCAAAAACCGCGTCCCTTTATAAAGAGGGTGAATATCCAGCGTCCTCTCCGTAGCCGTTTAGGACTTGCCTATAATCTAGGAGTCCTAGACATGGTTGGGTTACCCACGACCGCATTAATGAGAATCCCGTAATTGAGGGAACACGATCTCCGCTTCGGCAAGACGTTTCACGAAACCGCCTCGCGTTATGTGTGGAGCTGGTTAAAAGAAACGGTTCGAATAATCACCGGGCCGTGACATAACGTCATGCTGCCAAAACAAGCCAGCAAATTAGATCTGCGAAAACGTTATTCTCTCTGCGGTGGAATGTGGAATTTATTTTGTAGGGTCGGACACTATCCTCGTATTCAACTTCTTCTGTCATGTATTCGGAGAAGGAACCCGCCTTGCAATGCCGAAGACAATACTGCACACCGGACTCATCGTCATTGAAGCCTGGTTCAGGGGCTACTATGGGAGTCCTGGATTAGGGGGTCTCCGGACTGCCGGACTATCTCCATTGGCCAGACTGTTAGACTATGAAGATACAAGATTGAAGACTTCGTCTCGTGTCCGGATGGGACTCTACTTGGCGTGGAAGGCAAGCTAGGCAATACGTATATGGATATCTCCTCCTTTGTAACCGACCTTGTGTAACCCTAACCCTCTCCGGTGTCTATATAAACTGAAGGGTTTTAGTCCGTAGGACAACAATCACAACATACAATCATACCATAGGCTAGCTTCTAGGGTTTAGCCTCTTTGATCTCGTGGTAGATCTACTCTTGTAACACCCATATCATCAATATTAATCAAGCAGGACGTAGGGTTTTACCTCCATCAAGAGGGCCCCAACCTGGGTAAAACTTCGTGTCCCTTGCCTCTTGTTACCATCCGGCCTAGACGCACAGTTCGGGACCCCTTACCCGAGATCCGCCGGTTTTGACACCGACAGTGGCCCTCTGATGCCGATCTTTGGCTATATGGAGTCTTTCGTCGAGGAAAAAATCATAAGCTAGCTCACGGGACTAAACTCTGCCGCCATGAGGCGGAACCTTGGCGGAACCAATCTACGGCTCCAGCGGAGCTGTTCTGCCAGGGAAACTTCCCTCCGGGAGGGGGAAATCATCACCAAAGTCATCACCAACGATCCTCTCATCGGGAGGCGGTCAATCTCCATCAACATCTTCACCAGCACCATCTCATCTCAAACCCTAGTTCATCTCCTGTATCCAATCTTTGTATCCAAACCTCAGATTGGAACCCGTGGGTTGCTCGTAGTGTTGATTACTCCTTGTAGTTGATGCTATTTGGTTTACTTGGTGGAAGATCATATGTTCAGATCCATTATGCATATTAATACCCCTCTGATTATGAACATGAATATGCTTTGTGAGTACTTACGTTTGTTCCTGAGGACATGGGAGAAGTCTTGCTATAAGTAGTCATGTGAATTTGGTATTCGTTCGATATTTTGATGAGATGTATGTTGTCTCTCCTCTAATGGTGTCATGTGAACGTCGACTACATGACACTTCACCATTGTTTGGGCCTAGAGGTGGGCATTGGGAAGTAATAAGTAGATGATGGGTTGCTAGAGTGACATAAGCTTAAACCCTAGTTTATGCGTTGCTTCGTAAAGGGCTAATTTCGATCCATATGTTTCATGCTATGGTTAGGTTTACCTTAATACTTCTGTTGTAGTTGCGGATGCTTGCAATAGGGGTTAATCAGAAGTGGTATACTTGTCCAAGTAAGGGTAGTACCCAAGCACCGGTCCACCCACATATCAAATTATCAAAGTACCGAACGCGAATCATATGAGCGTGATGAAAACTAGCTTGACGATAATTCCCATGTCTCCTCGAGAGCGATTTCCTTCATATAAGAGTTTATCCAGGCTTGTCCTTTGCTACAAAAAGGATTGGGCCATCTTGCTGCACCTTATTTATTTTCATTACTTGTTGCTCGTTACAATTACCTTATCAAAAAACTATCTGTTACCGATAATGTCAGTGCTTGCAGAGAATATCTTGCTGAAAACCGCTTATCATTTCCTTCTGCTCCTCGTTGGGTTCGACACTCTTACTTATCAAAAAGGCTACGATAGATCCCCTACACTTGTGGGTCATCAATGCGCCACTTAACCTGTGACATAGCCTGCCTCCGGCCGTCGCTGTCGATGACCTTGATGTCGTAGCCGGCGGCTAAGACATGCCCGCATACTCTAGCCCGCTGCTTGAGTGCCTACCGCCAGTAATGGTCGTCAGCTTCCTCGGCGATGTCGGGCGAAGAGACCACAATACACCTCTTTTGGGCTAGTCGCTCCTTGAGCTCCACGGGAAGCATAGCCGGGCTTAGGCTGCGACGCTCTAGAGTGGGGGATGGGGATGGTGATCTGTGGGAAAGGGGGCGTTTGGCAGGCGTCATCAAAGAAACTCAGGGCGGCCTGGGCGTGGAGATCAGTGGGTAAGCTTCACGGGCAAACCGGCAGATGTTGACAATGGAGACCTTGCGGTGGCGGCAGTGGGGACCTTGCTAGGGTTTCGAGCGAGGGAGTGTGTATGTGTGTGTGCGCACACCCAAGGAGGTTTTGGTGTGTGTGTGTGTGTGTGTGTGTGTGTGTGTGTGGAGGGGGGCAGGAGGTGTTTGAGGAAATGACGCGGGTACTAAAAATTTTACTATGCGGGAGTATAACGCGGGAGTGAAATGCCAGGGTGATACGTCTCCAATGTATCTATAATTTTTGATTGTTCCATGCTATTATATTATCTAATTTGCATGTTTAACGGGATTTAATATGCTCTTTTACATTATTTTTTGGACTAACATATTAACCGGAGGCCCAGTGCTAGTTTCTGTTTTTTTTGCCTATTTTAGTGTTTCGTAGAAAAGGAATATCAAACAGAACGAAACTTCGTGAGGATCTTTCTTGGAACAAATGCAATCCAGGAGACTTAAAGTGGAAGTCTGGAAGTCCGCGAGGCGGCCACGAGGCAGGAGGGCGCACTATGGGGGTAGGCGCGCCCACACCCTCGTGGGCCCCACGGAGCTCCACCGACGTACTTCTTTCGCCTATATATACTCTTGTACCCTAAAAACATCCAGGAGAGCCACGAAACCACTTGTCCACCGCCGCAACCTTCCGTACCCGTGAGATCCAATCTGGGGCCTTTTCCGGCGATCTGTCGGAGGGGGAATCGATCACGGAGGGCTTCTACATCAACACCATAGCCTCTCCGATGAAGCGTGAGTAGTTTACCACAGACCTTCGGGTCCATAGTTATTAGCTAGATGGCTTCTTCTCTCTCTTTGATTCTCAATACAAAGTTCTCCTCGATGTTCTTGGAGATCTATTCGATGTAACACTCTTTTGCGGTGTGTTTGCCGAGATCCGATGAATTGTGGATTTATGGTCAAGATTATCTATGAATATTATTTGGTTCTTCTCTGAATTCTTATATGCATGATTTGTTATCTTTGCAAGTCTCTTCGAATTATCGGTTTAGTTTGGCCTACTAGATTAATCTTTCTTGCAATGGGAGAAGTGCTTAGCTTTGGGTTCAATCTTGCGGTGTCCTTTCCCAGTGACAGTAGGGGCAGCAAGGCACGTATTGTATTGTTTCCATCGAGGATAAAAAGACGGGGTTTATATCATATTTCTTGAGTTTATCGCTCTACATTATGTCATCTTGCCTAATGCGTTACTCTATTCTTATGAACTTAATACTCTAGATGCATACTGGATAGCGGTCGATGTGTGGAGTAATAGTAGTAGATGCAGAATCGTTTCGATCTACTTGACATGGACGTGATGCCTATAATCATAATCATTGCCTAGATATTCTCATAACTATGTGCTCTTCTATCAATTGCTCGGCAGTAATTTGTTCACCCACCATAATATATGCTATCTTGAGAGAAACCACTAGTGAAACCTATTGCCCCCGGGTCTCTTTCTTATTATACTGCATCTCTTTTTATTTACATCGCATCTCCTTTTATTATTTTGCAATCTTTACTTTCCAATCTATACAACAAAAATACCAAAAATATTTATCTTATTATCTTTATCAGATCTCACTTTTGCAAGTGGCCGTGAAGGGATTGACAAGCCCTTTATCACGTTGGTTGCATGGTTCTTGATTATTTGTGTAGGTACTAGGTGACTTGAGCATTGTCTCCTACTGGATTGATACCTTGGTTCTCAAAACTCAGGGAAATACTTACGCTACTTTCCTGCATCACCCTTTCCTCTTCAAGGGAAAACCAACACATGCTCAAGAGGTAGCAAGAAGGATTTCTGGCGCCATTGCCGGGAAGATCTACGCACAAGTCAAGACATACCAAGTACGCATCTTAAACTCTTCTCCCTCACATTACATTATTTGCCATTCGCCTCTCGTTTTCCTCTCCCACTTCTAAAACGATTTTCGAAAACCTTTGCCCTTTTCTTCCGCCCTTCTTCCGTTCGATCTTGTGTTACCATGTCCCTTATTTTTGCTTGCATCTTCGCTCACTAAAAGTTTATGGATCCCCATCCACTTGCTAATCTTTTTAAAGGATCCAATTATGATGAATGCTAGTGAGTTGAGTGCACTAGATTATCTTTATGGAGTTTTGCTTGAAATCCATGAATCTGGAAATTGTGATGAAGTGCTTTATAAAGTGATTCATGATAGATCTTTGAATAAAAAGCATGATTGCAATGATGTTATTATAAATTCTATTAATGTCAATTGTGCTAATAATATGCCAAACCCTAAGCTTGGGGATGCTAATTTTGCTTACATCTACTACTTGTTGCAATGATCATGTAACGCCCCGAGACCGATGCGCCAAGTGTCTCCCAGTTATTCGCCATCGTTGCCATGTCTTTCTACTTGCGTGTTGCATTTTGCCATGTCATCATGTGCATTGCATCATCATGTTTTCAAAACATGCATCCGTCCGGGTTCCCCCAGTTCTCTCCGTTGTCCATTCCCAGACACACTCGCACGCGCCCGCGACACGTCCAAATATTATTTTATAAGTGGCGAGAAAATGTTCTCGGAATGGATTGAAAGTTGGCCTGCGGTCTTATTATAGTGTAGGTAGACCGCCTGTCAATTTTCGTCGCATTCGGAGCTCGTTTGATATCCCAACCATCAAACATATAGCGACATTATAGTCGGTCATACGTCAGACGTTTTCGGTCTCCAAAAACTGCTGTCGGGCCTCTGTTCTTCCCTCTCTTCTCAGCCGATCCCCCCTCTACACAGTCCATCTAGCCCACTGACCTACCCCCTTCGCTTCGGACCTTCCGATCGAGATCGAACGGCTCCGAAACGACCTCAAACCCCCTAACCCTAGCCCTTGAACCGTAAACCCTAACCAGGCTTTAATTTGCTGGCATCATCGACGCTTCCTAAGAAATGAAGTTTGCAACCCTTTGACCATCGGATCATTTTGTGTAGTTTCACCAAAATCGAGATGAGCATCCCTGTGGCAAAGAAATTGAAGAAGCGTGATTAGAATAAGATTACTGGGACTAGTTGATGAGACATAAACTCATCACAAATACAATACGTAGAAGCCAGTAGAGGTATGTGCGGGGCAAAGAAGTAGAGAAATATCCACATGGAGTGATGTGGGAAGCTGGAGCTGTGGTGGAAGCCGGATGTAAAGGGCATTGTACCTGAGGAATGTCGGGACATAGCTCAACCTAGAGGAGGGTGGCGGGAGGAGGCAACTACCCACGTCGCGGCAGTGAGCAATGGTCGAAGGCAACCTTACCGGCTTTGTGAGAGAGAATGGCGGGGACCCCTGATGAAGCTATGTACCTAGGGTAGGGTCACGGACCTGTCCTAACTGCCCTACCCAAGGACACCTCTAGAATAAATCACCTTTCAATCGACTTGGAGGTGTTCCACTCGACAGGCTCGAAGACACTCAACCAAGAAGCAATTACTCGACCAAGATCCAACCACTCGACGGCCAGGAGACCTAAAGTCACTCCGCACGCTAACGGACGGTCATTAAGTAGCTTTTATGGTCATCATAGCACTTTATTACTAGCGTTATCAGTAACGCCCTGCCTTAATGTACATTGAACCCTTCGTAACGTGGGCTGGCCGGGGTCCTGGCGCACTCTATATAAGCCACCCCCCTCCTACGAGACAAGGGTTCGCACCTCTGTAACTCATACCCACATAATCCAGTCAACCGCCTCCGGGATCCGAGACGTAGGGCTATTACTTCCTCCGAGAAGGGCCTGAACTCGTAAACCTTGCGTCCTTACAACTTCTCCATAGCTAAGATCTTGCCTCTCCATACTTACCCCCCTACACTACTGTCAGACTTAGAACCACGACAGTTGGCGCCCACTGTTGGGCAGGTGTTTTAGCATTTTGTTGGAGGAATTGCGATCTTTTTCTGACCCGAATCATCATGGTTTTCGACGGAGTTTTGGTGGAGGGCCGCGAGATCCGTCTCGGCGCGCTCACGTTCATCGCCGACGACTCTGCCTGGCTTCAGGAGGCTCCGCTCGACGGGGCAACGCACTTTAGCGCGTGCGTCCGCGGCGTTCTCCTGCGGCAGCCGTCGACCCCCTACCGGTCGGCTCCTGTGTTGTCCTCCCACCCCGTTTCCCGCCGGCGCAAGCGCTTCGGTCGGTCGAGACTTCAGCGGTGGGTGAGACACGCGGTGGCCCGTCAGTCGGCCACCCCTCAAGTCACGGCGATCGAGCCCGACGAATCCCTCTACGGCCTGTTCGACTGGCTCCGAAGAGACTGCATCCGAGTGCGACAGCAGCGATCCGGCGGCAGAGGTTCTGATGGTTGATGGACTGCCCAGTCCCCCCGGTTTTACCCGCACCGACGGAGGCGCGGGAGGAGGCGACCCGTCGCGTCCCCATGAGGAGTATCTTCCCGAGCCTCTCACGTCACTACAGAGAGAAGAACTTCGCCGCCGGAATGTGGATGCGCTGCACACTCCTATCATTGGAGAAACCCCCGAGGCTCGCGCCTTGGAGGACGCGCGCCTGGCAAACTTGGCCGAGCGCACTCGACTGGAGAACCTCCAGCGAGCATTCGACGAGCGTGCGTGACAACGGGTTCCCGAATCCAGTCGACGTCATCCCTTCCCGCCCCCGCAGGTATATCGGACTCCGATTCAGAATTTAGCAGCTGCGGCCCGTATAGCGGAGTCGAGTCAGCCTTCCCAGTCGGAGGCTGGCAGAGGCTTGCTGCAGATCAGGGCATTACTCCGGGCAGCAGGAGATCAGAATTCCGCTGTTTCTCAGTCGCGGAACAGAATTCACAGCAGGTCCGTTGCCGCGGACATAGTCCAGTCGGCTCACAGCCCGAGATCGCCCCCGAGGCGTGAGGGACGTGGAGACCGGCGTGACCAGTATGGGAACCTTGAGCAGTATGATCACCGAGTCGATCGTGATGGTCGACGTCGAGTGCCCACGCCTCCCCCGAGGAGTGGGTCGTTTGTGCCTCGCCAGCTGGATGACAGGCGCCCTCATAGTGGTGGGCGAAGGATTCCAGTCGACCCCAGAGGGCCAGGCTTTGACGCGAGATCCATCCTCGTCCAAGGTCTGGTCGACAAGAACAGGGCTCACCGAGGAGGTCACGACAGAGATGCACTTGCCAGCAGCAGAGTACATGTTTCGGGGCCAGAGTGCTTTAGTAGAGCCATCAGGGCTGCTGTGATTCCTCCCAATTTCAGGTTGGCGACTGGAGTCAGTAAGTTCACTGGCGAGTCCAAGCCTGATACTTGGCTTGGGGACTACCGAGTGGCCGTCCAGATTGGCGGCGGCAATGATGAAGTGTCCATGAAGCACCTGCCTCTCATGTTGGAGGGCTCGGCCAGAGCGTGGCTAAACCAGTTAGCGCCTAGCAACATTTACACTTGGGAAGATCTCCCCCGAGTGTTCGTCACCACATTTGAAGGCACATGCAAGCGACCGGCAGGACTGACGGAACTGTGGTCTTGTGTGCAAAATCCGAATGAAACTTTGAGGGATTACATCCAGAGATGGATAACATTACATCACTCGATGGAGAATGTGCCAGACCACCAAGCAGTTTGTGCCTTCAAGGAAGGCGTCAAGTATAGAGAACTGAATCTGAAATTCGGTCGAACCGGAGATATGTCCCTGAATCGGATGATGGAGATTGCCACCAAGTACGCTAATGGTGAAGACGAGGATCGACTCTGGAGCGGCAAGCTCAAGTCAGTCGCCCAAGAAACCGGAGGCAATTCCAATCGGAAACAGAAGCGAAAAGCCGAGCCAGCGACTCCTGGGGAAGCCTTAGCTTTGGCCCAAGGAAAGTCTAAAGGGAAACCTAAAGGGCCTTGGAACCCCAAAAAGGTTAAAGATCAGGAGGGAAATGATGTGTTGGACTTACCATGTCTCGTCCACACAAAGAAATATGAAGAGGGTAATTTTATTTACCCAAAACATACCACTCGGCAGTGTCGACTCTTGATCCAGCAGTTCCAGGGCAAGCAACCCAAGGGTAAGGAAAAGGAGTCAGACAAGGTTGATGACAAAGAAGACAGTGATGACGGATACCCTCAAGTCAATTCCACCCTGATGATTTTTGCTGATGTTGAGAGTAAAAGTCGACTGAAAGTTATTAACCGAGAGGTGAATATGGTCGCTCCGGCGACACCTAGTTACCTGAAATGGTCTCAGACTGCCATAACATTCGACTAGTCCGACCACCCAACGCACATCGCCACCCCTGGGAGGCAAGCTTTGGTGGTCGACCCAGTTGTTGAAGGCACTCGACTGACCAAAGTCCTGATGGATGGTGGCAGTGGTTTGAACATATTATATGCTGAGACGTTGAAAGGGATGGGCATTCCGATGTCCAGACTCAGTGCCAGCAACATGAGTTTCCATGGAGTCATTCCTGGGAAGAAGGCTGAATCACTCGGCCAGATTGCTCTTGATGTGGTTTTCGGTGATTCCAAGAATTACCGCAAAGAAAAGTTGACATTTGAAGTTGTGGACTTCCATAGTGCCTATCACGCTATTCTGGGCAGGCCGGCTTATGCACGCTTCATGGCCCGACCATGTTACGTGTATCTCAAATTGAAGATGCCTGGCCCCAAAGGTGTGATCACCATTACGGGCAATCGGAAGAAAGCGGAAGAATGTTTTCAGAAAGGTTCGAAGATCACTGACGCACAGATGGAAGTGGTGGAGTTGCAGGAATACCAGAAGACTGCAGACCCGAGTGATCTGTTGCGAGCCAAGAAGCCCGCTACAGAGTCAGCTTTCCAGTCGACTGGCGATACGAAGACAGCTCACATCCACCCGACCGACCCCAGCGCCGCTCCGACTCATATCTCGACAACACTCGACTCCAAATAGGAAGAAGCGCTCATCCAGTTCTTCCGTGAGAACTGGGACATTTTTGCATGGAAGCCTTCTGACATGCCAGGTGTTCCCAGGGAGCTGGCTGAGCATCACCTGAGAGTCGACTCAAAAGTAAAACCTGTCAAGGAACATCTTCGACGGTCCGCCGTCCAAAAGAGAAAAGCTATTGGCGAGGAGGTGGCTCGGCTCTTAGCAGTGGAGTTCATCCGAGAAATCTACCACTCCGAGTGGCTCGCCAACATTGTCATGGTCCCCAAGAAGGACAAGTCACTTCGCATGTGCATTGACTTTAAACATATCAATCGGGCCTACCCGAAAGATCATTTTCCTCTCCCCCGCATCGACTAGATAGTCGACTCGACTGCGGGATGTGAGCGACTGTCTTTCTTAGACGCCTATTCCGGGTACCATCAGATCCGTCTGTATGGACCTGACGAGATCAAGACAACTTTCATCACTCCATTCGGGTGCTTCTGTTATGTTACCATGCCATTTGGCCTCAAGAATGCCGGAGCCACATTCACGAGCATGATTCAGAAGTGTTTACTCACTCAAATTAGTCGGAACGTGGAAGCATACATGGATGATATTGTAGTCAAGTCACGGAAGGGTTCCGACCTACTGACTGACCTTGCTGAAACCTTTGCCAACCTCAGGAGGTATGATATCAAGCTTAATCCATCAAAGTGTACATTCGGAGTCCCTGGCGGAAAGTTACTCGGTTTTCTCATTTCCGAATGAGGAATCGACGCCAATCCAGAAAAAGTTGGCACTGTACTCTGAATGAAAAGCCGTGTGTGAGTGCACGACGTCCAGAAGCTTACTGGTTGCTTGGCCGCCCTAAGTCGATTCATATCTCGTCTCGGTGAAAAGGCATTGCCTCTTCACCGATTGATGAAGAAGTCCGACAAGTTCGAGTGGACTCCTGAAGCTGATGCAGCATTTGCAGAGCTCAAAGCTCTACTCTCCACCCAGCCGGTGCTTGCTCCCATCAGTCCTTTGGGGATTGAGGACAACCCCGAATCGATCGACCGGAAGAACCCCATTCTTTCTGGTCTACGGAGCCGAGGCAGTCTTACCGAGTGACCTGCTTCACAATGCTCCCAGAGTCGAGCTCTACTCAGAAGATGAAGCAGAACAAGCCCGACAGGACGCAGTCGACCTCCTAGAAGAAGAAAGAGAAATGGCCCTGATCTGATCGACCATCTATCAGCAAGACTTGCGTCGATTCCATGCCAGAAATGTGAAGAGCCGAGCCTTCCAAGAAGGAGACTTAGTCCTTCGAGTGGATCAACAGAAACCACACAAGCTTGCTCCTACTTGGGAAGGCCCCTCCATAGTCACCAGAGTCCTCCACAATGGAGCATACCACCTCTACAATGTCGATCGCCAGATTGATGAGCCACGAGCCTGGAATGCGGAGCTACTCCGTCCCTTTTATACTTGAATTCTCACTCGGATGAGATGTAATAAGAAAAACTCCTATAGTTTATTTATCAAAGACAAGAGCATTATAATTTTCCCAGTGATTATTATTGTTTTTGTTTGCGTAAGAAATCCCCCAGTGGGTGACTTAGCCGCGAATCCGCTTCGCCTGAGTTTGTAAAAACAGTTTCCTACCGAGTGGCGAGCCAGCCTCCCACTCGGGGGCTTAGCTGCGAATCCGTTTCGCCTAAGTTTGAAAAATCCTACCGAGTGGAGAGCAATCCTCCCACTCAGGGGCTTAGCTACAGTCCAGTACTCGCCTAAGTTCTCCCACTTAGAGACTTAGCTGCAGTCAGGCACTCGCCTAAGTTTGAAAAATCCTACCGAGTGGAGAGCAATCCTCCCACTCGGGGGCTTAGCTGCAGTCCAGTACTCGCCTAAGTTCTCCCACTTAGAGACTTAGCTACAATCAGGCACTCGCCTAAGTTTGAAAAATCCTACCGAGTGGAGAGCAATCCTCCCACTCGGGGGCTTAGCTGCAGTCCAGTACTCGCCTAAGTTCTCCCACTTAGAGACTTAGCTGCAGTCAGGCACTCGCCTAAGT
>NC_041388.1:444256354-444295106 GCF_002162155.2 Triticum dicoccoides
GAAATCCTCCCACTCGGGGGCTTAGCGGCAGTCCAATACTCGCCTAACTTCTCCCACTTAGAGACTTAGCTGCAGTCAGCCACTCGCCTAAGTTTGAAAAATCCTACCGAGTGGAGAGCAATCCTCCCACTCGGGGGCTTAGCTGCAGTCCAGTACTCGCCTAAGTTCTCTCTCTAGAAGACTTAGCTGCAGTCCGGCACTCGCCTAAGTTTGAAAAAATCCTACCGAGTGGAGAGCAATCCTCCCACTTGGGGGCTTAGCTGCAGTCCAGTACTCGCCTAAGTACAAAACACATCTCAATCCTCAAGGACGACGAGGGGCAGGTCGACTGCCACCTTCTCCTGGAGAGTTTCGCCACAAATACAATGTGCGCTCCATCCCACTCTGCAGTAACAGGGTGTGGGTCGACCACCACCTTCTCCTGGAGAGCTTCGCCACAAATACAATGTGCGCTCTGTCCCACTCTGCAGTAACAGGGTGTGGGTCGACCGCCGCCTTCCCCTGGGGAGCTTCGCCACAAATACAAGACATGAGTCGACTGCTCCCTCTCTTTCGGGGCTGTGCCGCGAGTATAGAAAGTTGTCTCGAATGAAGAATGGGTTCACTCGGCAGGAGATTCATAAAGATATTCAACTGTAAACCAAGTTCAAATAAATCCTAAAAGTTCCCGATCACAGGTCAAAGTACTCGGGCATGCAGCCCGAAATAGTTTAACGATTACAAAAACCACTCGGCATTCCGAGGCAAATTTAAGGTGGGACATAAGAGTTTGTTCACTCTGTGGGAGGAGGGCTGCCAGGCTCGACGAACTCATCCAGGTCGACGCCATCGGCAATCTGAGTGGCGGCAGCTATGAAAGTCTCCGTGAAAGTTCGAAAGTCGTGCTTGTGGGTGTTGGCGACCTTGATTGCGGCCAACTTGTCTTGTCGCACCTCCTTGCAGTGGAGACAAACCAAGGACAGAGCCACATCAGCGCCACACCGAGCAGAAGACTTCTTCCACTCCTGCACTTGGTCAGGGATTCCATTAAGTCGAGTTATCAGAGACTCAAGATCGTTTTGGAGCGTAGCCTCTGGCCAAAGCGCTGGGTCGATCCGTGACATGACGACCTTCAGACGAGCCAGGTAATCCACGGCACCGTCGATGCGAGATTCCAGTCGGAGCAGATTCATGGCAGTTTCATCTTTCATAGGAGAGTTGATTGGATCCAAACCCGGTTCGATCCGCCCAGTCTCCTCTTCAAAGTTCTGTCAAAACTCTGCATTCACGATCCAAGGGTAAGTCAATTTTCATACACTGAGTCGACACAAAAAAAATCAGTCGGAACAGAATGTGCACCTTCAAGCTTGATGTACAACTTCTTGGCAAGACTCCTCAGATAGCTCTCCAGGTCATCCGTCCTGCGAGCAATGCCTTCCATTTTCTTGCCTTGAACGAGATTCGCCTTCTTCCAGTGCGAGCACTCCTTGTTAGAGTCATTTAGAGCAGTCTTCAGCCTGGTATTCTCTTCTTCCAACTGGCCGACTGAAGCCAGCTTCTGTTCGGCCAGAGCGGTCCTATCGTCAGCCTCCTTCTGGGCAGCAGCCAAATCCCGATCCTTTTTCGCCAAAGCTTCCCTTAGTTTTTCTGCAAAGAAATGATGATTGATTCAGAAATAGCAGAAGGATGCTCGAGCCGAAAACTGACCAGTCGACAAACTTGTCTTACCAGCTGTGCCGTCTTTGACCGTCTACAGTTCTGTCCTGGCCAGCTCCAAGTCAAGTTTCAGTTGAATCTGCTGCCTCTCCAAATCAGTGAAGCGAGCTCCAAGATCACAAGATTTCTGAAATCAAAGGGGAGAAATTATTCCACAGCAAAAAACTTCAAAGACATTAAGTGCTAAGACTACGGTCGACTGCCTGTAGTCCACCATAGTCTCGGGGACTACACCCAGTGGGTGCACTTTGCGTGCCCCCACCGGTTCTGATTCGGCCGGTTTGCCGGAGTCGAGTTCAAAAAAAAGAGAGACAATGTAGAACTCAGACCACAGTCGACTGCCAGCAGTCGACCGCGGTCTCGGGGACTACACCCAGTGGGTGCACTTTATGTGCCCCCACCGGTTCTGATTCCACTCGACCGGATCGAGCGGAAGAAACAAACTACCAGTTCGGTTTTTTACTTGACAAAATACAAAGACTACAGTTGACTGCCAGCAGTCCACCGTAGCCTCGGGGACTACACCCAGTGGGTGCACTCAGCGTGCCCCCACTAGTCCAAAACTTCAATCGACGCACCCAGTGGGCGTACAGATGCAAAGATTTTTGAAAAGAATCTTTAGATAGCCGACTAACCTGAACGTTGCTCTGGAGAGCCGAGCTGGCATCATAGGCGGCTTGGCTGGCGTCCCGCACCGTCTTCATCTTCTCCATCGTAATGCCCGCCTGGCGTATGGCTTCCCTAGCAGCATTCACCTCGTCCTCTGGGACATGATGGGTCGCAAAAATTGAAGGCGGGTCGACAGGGGCCTGAGCAGCCGACAAAGAAGGCAAGGCACTTGACAGGGGCTCGGCGAAGGTAACAGAACCCCGATTGACGTCACCAGTGTCCTGAACGACTGGTTCCGCCCTCGGCGTCGACTGTGGCGCCTCGCTTGTAGGAGCTCGCCTATTCTTCCTCGTCAAAGGCCTCTCGGGCTCTTCATCATCATCAGGGAGGTCAATAATGTTGGGAGCTGTGCAAAGTTCAATTGCCAAAATCACGTCACCCAATGGTGCACATTGCAGTTGAATCGACTGAACAAAGACAGTATGGCAGAAGTCATACCCGGATTAGAAGTGACCGCATCCTCCATCACCTCATCATCATCCCTGTAAGCTGAGGTCCCGGAAGTGGCAGCACTGACAATTCCAAAGTTTGTCTAGTTAAAACAAGAAAAACAAACAACGCGGAGCGTCGAGTGAATACAAGGAGAGACACTTACGCGGAGGCGACAGGGATATCGATCTTGATCTTCGGCAACGCCTTCTGAGTCTTCGGTTCTGCAACTTTGGGGTGCTTGGGCGCCTTCTCAGTCGTGGTTGGTGAAGAGATCCGAGGAAGCTTCGAAGACTGACCAGCCTGAGCAGTCGCCTTGTCACGGGCACTCGGCCGATCCTGGTCAAGTTTGGATCGTCTCTCTATGCGAGGAGGCGACTCGACTTCTTCCCCATCACTTGAGTCGTCGCTTCCTCCATCCCCTTCACCATCGGAAGTCCACTCGCCGCTTTCGCCACCGCTCGCCTCGCCTTCCAGAGCTTGCTCTTGCACCCGTTGGGCATCGAATACATTTCAATAATGGCTTGAAAGAAAGCAGGGAGGACAAAGTCAGTCGACGCAATACAGACAGCTGTGCGAGTGAATTCAGATTACAAGCAAAAACTCAGAATCAGACCTGCTCTGGTGCACACGACTGGTCGAATGGGGGAACTCTCCTGGCTCCTCTGGGATTGTCCTTGTTCCCGGTAATACTCGACAGCCACTTCTCCAGTGTGTCGTCGTCGACCTCCTCCGGGTGGATCCGAGTGGAGTCTTCTAGACCCGAATACATCCACATCGGATGGTCTCGGGCTTGGAGAGGCTGGATGCGCCGCTGAAGGAAGACCTCCAAGAGATCCATACTAGTGACCCCGTCACGAATGAGTTGGACCACTCGGTTGACCAACACCTTCACTTGCGCCTTCTCCTCCGGGAGCACCTTCAAAGGGGAGGGTTTTTCCACTCGGTCCATGGTAAAGGGAGGGAGGCCAGTCGATTGCCCTGGCGTCGACTGGTATTTACAGTAGAACCAGGTCGACTGCCATCCACGAACTGAGTCGGGAAGAATCATGGCTGGAAAGGAGCTTTTTCCCCTTGTCTGGATGCCAAGACCCCCACACATCTGGATCACTTGGGTCCTCTCGTCACTCGGATTAGCCTTTTTCACTGTCTGAGAGCGACAAGTGAAAATATGCTTGAAAAGACCCTAGTGAGGTCGACAACCCAAGAAGTTCTCACACAAAGAAATGAACGCGGCAAGATAAACGATTGAGTTGGGGGTAAAATGGTGGAGTTGAGCCCCAAAGAAGTTCAGAAACCCTCGGAAGAAAGGATGGGGAGGCAAGGAAAACCCACGGTCTACGTGAGTGGCAAGAAGAACGCGCTCACCCTCCCGGGGTTGCGGCTCGGATTCCTTCCCCGGAAGCCGCGCCGAGTCGTAGGGGATCAGCCCTCCCTCGGCCAGGTCGTCGAGGTCTTCTTGGGAGATCCTCGAGTGGATCCAGTCACCCTGGATCCAACCCTTCGGCAGGCCAGTCCGCGAGGAAGATCCACCCCGGCTCGTCGCCTTCCCCTTCGACCTCGCCATCGCCTTCTTTGCCTGCTCCAGAGCCGCTGTCTTCTCCTTCACCATTGTCGCCGACGAGACGCATGTGGTGCGGTGGCGCGGGGGCGAGAGCGAGCGCAGCGGAGAGGCCTGAGGAGGAGAAGAGGTAATGGGGCGCACTGTTCGGGAGCCTCCGGTCCAACGGCTTATATGAGGCCGCTTCCGAGTGGCTGACAGGTAGGCCCAGATGGCTCTGTCAAATCCCGTAACGACCACGCGAGCGATACGTGGCGAAAAAGGTGGCATGGGGATCGAGGCGGCTCCGCTCTATCCCATCCGATTACTGCGGCCTCCCCCGTCCCGCGCGCTTCCCAAAATTCGGATCGCACTAAATCCGCGGGCAGCAAACAACTTGTCAGACCAAAGATCTCCTCCGCACCGTCACTCTGAGCCTTACAAGTAAAGAAACTCATTCGACGAAGAATTAAGAATGGATCAAGGTGACTGAAAAGGAAGTTGCTATCATCACTTAGGTCCGTTGATCCGAAACAAGATATGCTCACGGCATGGAAAACGAGTCAGAGAAGTCCTCAACTCCTTCCCCACTCAAACCTCGATCCATTCGGGGGCTAATGATGAAGTTATGTACCTAGGGTAGGGGTTACGGACCTGTCCTAACTGCTCTACCCAAGGATACCTCTAGAATAAATCACCTTTCAATCGACTTGGAGGTGTTCCACTCGACAGACTCGAAGACACTCGACCAAGATCCAACCACTCGACGGCCAGGATACCTAAAGTCACTCCGCACGCTAACGGTCGGTCATTAAGTAGCTTTTATGGTCATCATAGCACTTTATTACTAGCGTTATCAGTAACGCCCTGCCTTAAGGTACATTGAACCCTTCGTAGCGTGGCCTGGCCGGGGTCCTGGCACACTCTATATAAGCCACCCCCTCCTCTGAGACAAGGGTTCGCACCTCTGTAACTCATACCCACATAATCTAGTCAACCGCCTCCGGGCTCCGAGACGTAGGGCTATTACTTCCTACGAGAAGGGCCTGAACTCGTAAACCTTGCGTCCTTACAACTTCTCCATAGCTAAGATCTTGCCTCTCCATACTTACCCCCCCTACACTACTGTCAGACTTAGAACCACGACAACCCCTGATCGGGACGTGCCGACAGTGGGTTTTCGCCATCGGCGATGGCGACTGCATCTAAACTAAGCATCCACCCCTTCCCTCGGCGGACGTGATCCGCCGAGATGTTAGAGATGTGGCCACAGTGGTTTTGAAGAGAGCAACCCCAGCAAGCAACCTAGAGTCTTGCCTATGTATATACTGGAGCGGTTTCCTTTTCTCTCCATATGAACCTATTTATATTGCGTACGTGCCACTGAAGAAAAAAAACTTCATTTATAAATGATGCGGCACCTACTACTCATTCTCCTATAAACCTTGCGCTTGGCATCTCCAAACTATTAACCTTGCGATTGGCTCTTCGCCTCTTCGGGAAGTCGAGCAATAACGGTACTGCAGTATATATCATTCTGCTCTACAAAAAAATACACTTCCATGATGATACGTGTTTGTCACAGTAGGTTGCGTTTTTTTTCATGCATGTACATCCATGACAAATTTATGACAGAATCAAGCTAGTCATACCAGTGCTGTCGTAGAAGTGTTCCATGACATTACCAAAATTATCATCACGGAAGTGTCCACTTCCATGACGATAAATCGCGCGTCACAGAAGTGCTTTCGTCAAGGGTGACCGACACGTGGCATCCACCGTAACGGAATGCCGTTAAGCTATTGGGTTGGGTTTTGGATCCGATAACCCGTTAACAACCCTGACCAATCGGGATTTTCCACGTGTAAAATCATCATTGGCTGGAGGAAACATGGGTCGGCTCACCGTTGGGACAGATGTCATCCGCTCATTGGACCGAAGGCGCCTATGATACGGCGACACGTGGCACGGCCCAATAGAGGCCCATTCCTGTGAAAAGGCCGGCCCGTTTGACTTGGTAAAAAGGTGGTGGGCCGGCCCATGGAAAGCCTGTTAACGGCCTGTTCGCATATAGCCCATTTACAGCCCGCTAACCCAGGGCCCGTTACGCCCTTTCCGAATTAGACCCAGTAGCGTCATCTGGGCCGTCCAATATGATTCAGCCCATTTTAACTTTCGGCCCATGTGTGGCCCATGACTTCTTTCGGCCCATATGAGGACCTTTGTAACTCTTGGCCCATGAACGGCCCGTGGTGAAACTGGCCCGTAATGAACAGTGTATCACTTTATACCCATTAACGGCCCGTTATTCCATTGGTCTATTTCCAGCCCAAGTTATCTTTCAGCCTTCTCAGGGCCCATTGATTCTTGGGCTCATTTGCAGCATTCGGTTACATATGACCCGTTACTGTCATTTTCTGCTTGTGGGCCAAATTCAGCCCGCCGTTACATTCGACCCGTTTGCGGACCCTTAATACGTTGGGCCATTTTCATGTAAAAAACCCATTGGGCTATTTTCATAGAGTTATCAAATATGGCCTATTAACGGCAAGTTATGGTCCATGAATAGTATGGCCCATGATTGGCGAAATGATGATACGCCCCGTAGAAGGCCCATGGATCCTACGGCCCGTATGAGGCCCATGGATAGTACGGCCCATAGAAGGCCCATGGATCGTACGACCCGTAGACGGCCGATGGACCCTACGGCCCGTAGAAGGCCCATGGACCCTACGGCCCATAGAAGGCCCATGGACCCTAAGGCCCGTATAGAAGGCCGATGGGTCCTAAGGCCGGACGAAGGCCCATGGATCATACGACCCGTAGAAGGCCCATGATTATTTTGGCCTAGTTACCAAAAATAGGCTATTGTGGCCACTAGAAAAAAACAGAAAAAGAACTGCAGTGACTACAAGCAAACAACTAAACAAGACAATAAGGAAATAAATAAGCAAGCAATTAACGCTAGCCTATTACCGCTATTACACATATTACATCCACTGGGCATCAAAGTTCGCCAGCAGTGCAAATATAGGGAACAAAGCAGCACATTACATACACTGGCTGCCAAAATTGGCCACCAGTGCAAATAAACGCGGCAGCAAAACAAGAGCATAACTGAAACAACTTCAGAAGAGCTCAAGAAACGTTATCCTGGGTATCCACCATGCTGGCAATAAGCTTATCAAGCTGATTGGCTTTGTCCTGTTTGGCGCTAAAATCCTCCAATGCTTGTTGTTGCACCAGAAAGTATGCATCTGAATGCTCCAGGGACTTCCGCAGTCCTTTCACTTCTTGTCGCAGCACAGCTGATCGATGTCTTTCAGCTTGTAGTTGAGACTTAAGAAACCGAACTGATTCAGACAGTGAGTTTGAATAGCTTGTGCAAGCGGTAGTGGCTAGTAACTCGAACACTAAACCAAGACAGGACTTTGGGGTTGTCTCGCTGTCTTCAAGATAGTCTTCCTTAGCTATTTTATCAGCTTTGTTGGAGACCAACAAGGATTTGTCACTATCCTGAACCTTATCTGCATTACTTCCTTTACCATTGCTTAATAAGGCACTCTTCCCCAATATTCTGTCAGCATTCTAAAAGAAGAAACAAGCAGACACATAACAAGTTTAGCATGTACTAGTATATGAAACTCATTTCGGTGAACCAGTTCATTAGTAAGGTGGACAGGATTAAACTACCAAGTCTTCTATTGCCAAGTACTAGTACATAATAAAAACATCAAACAAACATATATCTATGTCCTATGGTCACTGCATTGTCTTGACAAATCAAAATAGAGACACCGTTCAAATCATATCAGTTCAAGACGAAGCATCAGCGAAAGAATACAAAGCGTGGGAAACTACATGGCACAACAAGATTTCAGATGGGTACCACGGGTCTACATGTACAACAACATTATTGGCTCTGTTGTGATGTTAGTAATGTGCATGATATGAAAGTCAACTATATACACAATTGAAATTGAAATCAACAGAGCTATTGATAAGAGCAAACCTGTTAAAGAAACATGCGTGAACATACCTATTGTGCCATTGGAGTTTCGATTGGATCCTTCAATTTAAAAATAAGTTTGTACGAGTAAATACAGTGATACAAGAGCAAAGCAATCATAGTTAAAAAAGGCGCGCCTAAGCGAGCGCTTAAGCACGCCTAGGCTCTAGGCGTTGGCAAAACGCATTGCGCATAACTACACATAATCTGTGCATAACTGCGCATAAGCATGCACTTTGGTCAGTAAAGCGCAAGGCGGTGGCAAAACGCACAATTAACGCCTAGCGCTTTTTTGAACTATGATAGCAATGGAATCTTAAATTAGAACAGTCGTTCTTCAGGTTTAGGCACTTGTTCTACATGAACAGAGTACAGTAAGACGCAAGAATATAATACTTAAAAATAGAAAATGAGCTCATAGACCTTACCACATTCTTGGTTTGGGACCAGTACAGAACAATGCGTTCCCAGTCATCGTCCAGTAAATGTGTCTCAGGAGAACGTAAGGGAATTTGATGAGTTTGTTTGCCGGTGAAGTACGTTTTCTTCAGGTAATTCCGATACTGCCACCAAGCATTCTTGAAGATAGCAGAGGTATTAGCACAGGTTACCTCATCCTGAGTTTCCAAATCGGTCCTTCTCTATAAAGAAAAATGGGAAAATTTGTTGTATTATAACCATCATGGAGGTAGGATGTAAGGGACGAAGCAAAGTAATTGCCATGAATAACATTACTTACACATAACTCCTGGACAAACACCTGCAACTGGCATGTTCCTTCATCTTCAGTATAATATTTCCGAGATGAGAAGATACGCACATACGATTTAACAACATCAAATGTGATAGATGCTAAACTACGACTATTTGGTTGTGCTTTCTCCACAGGAATAGGCGTACTAACTGGTGGAGTTGGGGTTCGCCGTGATAGTACTGGCCCTTTGGGCACTGGAGCTGCCTTACTAACTGCTCTTGTTTGGGAGCTCTGTGGTGGAGATGGTGCTGTGTCAACAGGAACTGGGTTACTGTCGGCTAGGGTTGGGGTTAGATTGGGTGAAGCTGGTTCTCTGTCCATCGTAGTAGGGGTACAATCTGCGAGAGTTTGGGTTATGTGTGGTAGGGCTGGTTCTTGTGGATGTACAACCGGGGTGCTATCTCCACCAAGAGGTAGCACTGTTTTATTTGAAGACCGTGTTTTTAGTCCGCTAGATACTGGCATCACCCGCTCCAATTCAAATGGCTAATAAACAGGAAACATAGTTGAATGTACAGACATTGTATGAGAGATAGATGCAATAGATAGTTTGGAAAAAAGAGGGCATGAAATAGTTGACATGTATATTGTTTAACTAAAACGGATAGCATGACATAATTTCAGATATATGATGTCTATCTAAACTGGATAGCATAGCATAACATAATTCAAAGATATGATGAATAACTAAACAGGATCGCATGACATAATTCACCTACATGTTATCTAAGTAATCAGGATCGCATCATTTAATTCACATATGTGATTTATATGCTAAACAAAGGGCACTACTAGGAAAAGGCCTACTAATGGCGCACCAGTTTTGCGTACTAATGGCGCACTACTGGTGCGCCATTAGTATCACGCAACTAGTATTTGTTTACTAATGGCGCACCGCTGGTGCGTTACTAATGGCGCACTGCTGGTGCGCCACTAGTAATAAAATTTTTTCAATTTTTTTTATTTTTATTTTTTTTAAAATTCAATTTTTTATTTTTTCTTAATCTAAGGTCACTATGAGTTAATTTCGAGTCAATATGCTTAATCTTAGGTCAAATCGTTCTCTGTGGTCAAACTTTCCGGAAGGTCACCCATCCTCACACTACTCCAGCCCAAGCACGCTTAACTTCATAGTTCTATCCAACCCCAACACCACCTCACTTGACAGGCACTTGTTGATATATCTATCATATCAATCCTATTAAACCTTGCTGATGTCTAGGACTTTGTTCATATTCATGAGTATGATGAAATTTTGAAAAAATATTTCAAACTTCCCGGTCATATTACGTATCATATTTTGAAAAATAAATCAATTTTTTTTTCTGTTACTAGTGGCGCACCTAGCATACGGTGCGCCACTAGTAAGTTTGAACTTCTTTGAATTTTTTTCCCTCCGGATCTTAAAATCCCCGTAACTTTTTTTCTGTTCGGTTTTTGGGGATTTTGAGTAGATGATTTTTCATATAAAAAACTTTTTAATCCGAGTTCGTATGCAAAAGTTATGCCCATTTTACAAATTCCAGAGAGATTTTGCAAATAAAGTCGAAATTCATATTTGTAAATTTTCCCAACAACTAGACCACATATCACATAGGAAACTTATTTTCTTTTATTTTTTTGACATTTCCATCATTTTCTTTTATTTTTTTTAAACTGAAAAGGTGGTCCAGGGGGGGTGTGCATTCGGAACGTTTTGGGCCAAGTTAGTAATGGCGCACCATGGGGGTGGTGCGCCATTACTAGTTAAACTAGTAATGGCGCACCACACCCACGGTGCGCCATTACTAGTTTTGAAAAAACAATAAAACAAATTTTGATTTTTTTTAAAAAAAACTTAGTAATGGCGCACCAGTGGACAGTGCGCCATTACTAGTTAAAACTAGTAATGGCGCACTGTCCACTGGTGCGCCATTACTAGTTTTGAAAAAAAAATAAAAGAAATTTGGATTTTTTTTTTGAAAATAATTTACTAGTGGCGCACCGTGGATGTGGTGCGCCATTACTAGTTTAACTAGTAATGGCGCACCACTCCCACGGTGCGCCATTACTAGTTTTGAAAAAAAATGAAAAAAAATTGTTACTAATGGCGCACCGTGGATGTGGTGCGCCATTAGTATTTAGACACTAATGGCGCACCAACACATGGTGCACCATTAGTATATACTAATGGCGCACCACATGTCTGGTGCGCCATTAGTGTCATTTCCATCTATAGCCCTTTTCCTAGTAGTGGGGCATTCGGTATGATGTCTGAACTAAGAACATGGTGTTGAATATTGTGTATATGATGTCTAAACTATGCAATGCAGGACACCGTATGCATGATATGAGCGGTAAAACCGTGCCAAGTTAGAGCATACACCTCAGTGGGGGAAAAGGACTGGTCATCTGTCTCTGAATCCATCTCTGAGGAGTTATCGGGACCCAACAAGAGATCTGCTTCGACAGGTAGCACTGTCTGCTCTGAAGGGCTTGTTTTCACTCCAGATTTTTCCATCTCCCACCCAAATGGCTGATTCACAGGAAGAGTAGTTTAATGTACAAACATTGTCGACAAATGGAAATGTAATGAAGAAAAGGATGGGCAAGATATCATTCAAATATATGATGCCTGGTTAAACAGGATGGCATTGCACATTTCACATGTATTATGACTGGCTAAAAGACATGAGACTGCATAATCCCCATATATGATATAGAAACTAAATAGGTGGCATTACAAAACATGTCTAAACTAAGCAGATGACATATATGATGTCAAAAGTAGGCACTGCAAGGCAACATATGCATGATATGACTAACATCATCATGCCAAGGTAGAGCAAACACCTTGGGGGGTAAATAGGAGTGGTCAGCGGCGTCTGAATCCGCCTCAGAACAGATATCTTCCTCTGGTTTACAATCTGGAGAGGGCTAGGGAGGATTTGCCATTGAACCCACCATGGAGCGATGTCTGCATGACATTGTATTGCTGCGCAAAACTCCACTACCACCCCCTCCAACACTCTAGCTCTGTCTCTCTCCCAACCTTATTCCTCTCCTGCACATATGTATGGATGCCGATCGATCTCCCATAATACAGGAGGCAGATCGATCTCCTTAATACATGAGGTAGGCCTCTCTCCTCCTCCACACATATACCAACCATTGTACCTCTATAGTTAATTGGGCCTCCCTCTTCCCCCACCACACACCGATAGTCGAGCGCTGCAGGTAGGTATCCATGCCACAGAGACAAACTACACATGTCCCATCTCACGTTCCAATAGGCCAGCCACTCTATATCTTTGACGTGGGCACACACAAATTTGATGGCACTCTTTATCGATCGCGCATGCGCCCACACACACACACACATCATCCCTCTCTTCGATTCTATGGACACCTCAAGATGCAGTTGTATGAGTAGTTTATCTTGTGAGAGAAAAGGTTGAACGAGGGAAGGCCTTATTTGCGAACGTGGAGACATGTGTGGGTATATTTTTGCAAAATTGCCATAGTTTCTTTCCTACCCGTTAGATATAAATCCGCTGGCCTATATTGCAGGATGGCATGCACACCATCATCACCAACTCTGTTTTCTACTCCCTCCGTCCAAAAATACTTGTCATCAAAATGGATAAAAAGAGATGTATCTAAAACTAAAATACATCTAGATACATTTAATTTTATCCATTTTGATGACAAGTATTTTCAGAAGGAGGGAGTATTTGTCCTTTTAGAGATTTCAACAAGTGACTATGGCCGGACCTTACCAACATACTCAAAAAAGTAGTCCATAATTTTGATGTTACCCTCTTTTCTTGGCGGTGCAGTGCCATCTGGATACCTCATAAATAAATAAAGTACTACATGATAATAATATATGATACATGGCGCAGGAGTACTAAGTATTATTAATACAGTTTTGCTAGAACTCATCTAGATGAGATATAATTTGGTCTCATTCATATTTTATAGCCATTGGATGTGATGCTATAGAAGATGCGTGTGTGCCGATGTGGGTTGTATTTGTTCTTGTGCAACAAACTGACCACTGCATGTCATGTTTGATAGTCTCAAGTCATTAAAAGCATACAAGCCCCACATCTCTTCTTGCTTGATTCCTCTATTTATGTCAAAAAATAAGAAACAATGTGAGAGTTAATGCACCACGCCTATGTGTTTACTATTTGGCTTTCGTAAGATGACTTAATACTCACCTAGACGGAGGGAGTATTCCATTTGACAGCGGGCGGCGCAGTTCCCGATACGGCTTTAATGCAGATGAGGGAGGGAGTAGCGGTTCCTGATATGTTGAATGGCCAATGCATCCACCTTCAATTAATGCATGAGGGAAGTAATGGGAGGAGGTCCGGGAAAAGAGGCTGCACGATGTGAATGCAACGCAGTTTGCCCTCATTGCCATCATATAAAGGCGCCCCTCCATTCCAATGCATCTACCACATCGTACACACCTAAGCATTTGCCTAAGCACCTACACTAAGCGCAAAAGAGCTCACTCCAGACCCATGGTGGCGATGCTCGTGAGCGGCCAGCGGCTGCGCCAGATGGTCCACGACGCCGGCCTGCGGCGTGGCGCTGAGGATCGTCTCTAGACGGTGTTGGAGATCGGCTGGTGGATGGCCGCCTTCGACACCAACTACGACTCTCAGCTAGACCAGATGATCGTTGCCACCAGCAACAAGTTCACCGTCCTCAAGAAGCTCGCGGACGACATGGCCGTACTCCTCCAGCCCGTGCGCCCGAGCTCCTTGTTGCCTGCCACCCTAATCGTCCTCCATGGCCGGAACCTCTTTCAAGCACTGGTGGCCCTGCGACTGCCCGCTGACGCCAGAAAGAATGTCCACCTGGAGGTTGCGCTCGCCGCGAGGCGCCTCACCCTGCAAGAATTCGTCAACCTACACATCCACATGTACGAGGAAATCGTGTACATAGGTATCTACAAGGCCAATGAGGACGCTACGACGTTGGCCTTCCTCAACCGGCTGGAAGCCTTGGATGCCTTTGCTGAGAAGCACCTCGACCTCACCACAAAATCCGCCACTCCTTAGCCACCGGTCGGTGGCCCGGCACACTAAGTTGAGGAGGAGGAGGTCGTACATTCGTGGATCCATCTTTCTTCTTGCCTTCTGTAACCACCACTTCGATCGCATCATCGTGGCCTTAATTTTTATTGCGCTGTTGCATTCTCATTCCAGTCAATACCGACATGTGCGATCCCTTTGCTTAATTATATGCATCACTGTAACTAGTACTCCATCCGTCAAATTTTAAGTTGTGCTTACCTTTTCCGTCAACCTCATGCAACTCGCGGGCATCTTGCTAGAAACACTAGAATATGTCTATGTAATCCGTATGTGATAGTCCATTTGAAATGTCAAAAAAGACAAATATTTAGGTACGGAGGGAGTAATATATTAGGAGTATATCAAAACAATTGTGATTTCTTTAAAGTTTGTGAACTACTACTATTCTACTACTTTGGATCCGTCGCAACGCACGGGCACATTGCTGGTAAAAGGAAAAGGCCTGCCGCGTTCGCGTCGCACCCCCACACGCCCGGGAATCGGGAGTACAACACGGCCCGTTCGACACGACACATTGCTTAGGGAAGGCGTGTTGCATAGCATTTTCACTTTCATGTGGGACCGCCGTTGAGCAAACCAACACCCAGCCCGCCGCCGGGTTGGAAAACAGAAACGAGGGGAATATCTAGCTGTAGCACGGAAGCCAAGAAATTTGGTGTCAGACGGGGCTCGTTGATAGAGTAGGAGCATTCCGTACTAGTACTACTCCTACTAGTACCAAGTTTGTACTCCTAATACTATATTACTAGTACTACCACTATACAACTAGTAGGTACGCGCACGACACAACATCGTAGGAACAAAAAACGAGAAGATCTTGTTTTGGGTGATTTATCTTTTTTTGATCAATGTAGTATGAATAATATGATGTGGGGGGCACCCATGAAGCTTATGTGGCTTGGTTGCATGGCTATGTAAGGTTAGAGAAAAATAAATAGATAATGTGTTTAGAGTGCACTCCACTAAATACATATATGTACTTTGGATCCATTGCAACGGACCGGCACATCTATATCTATACCCCCTATATAGTGTGTGAAAAACTTTGAAAGTTGGTCATTAGATGAAGCCAATCCGACGGTACAAAGATGGCAAATCCGAGCACTACTGGCCGTTGGATATCATCCACCAGATTCTGCCACATGTATAATCTAGAAGACTCCATGGTTGAACTAATTCATGACTAAGGGCCTCTTTGATTCATAGGATTACAAAAACACAGGAATAGGAAAAAAGTAGGATTGGAATGGCATGTTCAATGGATCCCTATAGGATTTGAGTTTATTTGATTATGTCACATGAAAAATAAAGGATTTCTTTCAAGAGGTTGGAGTGCATGTTAGAATTCCTGTGAAACATAGTACAAATGAATCCTTAGGAAAATATTCTACATGATTCAATCCTACGAATCAAAAGACCAACATAGGAAAAATTCCTAAGGTTTCTAATCCTTCAAAGATCCTATGAAAATCCTTTGAATCAAACAGACCCTAACTTAACTAAGCTTAGGCAAAGTTATTAGTTCTTCAAAACGAGAGAAACAAGTTGGCAAGCCTAAGGGAATCTTGCCACATTTTTTGTGTGTTGTCATGTGGGGCCTTAGTGTGGCTTGCCTAACGTGTGGCTTGAACCAAACACTCACCTAAGTTAATCAAACTTGCCTAACCTTACATTCCACCAGATTATGCCACATGTTAGAATCCAGAAAGCTCCACATGTAGAAGCATAATGCACAAACCACCAGAATCTCATGCGTGCAATGCACGTGTACCTTACTAGTACTAGTAGTTGGTAGTAGTAAGAAACAAATTCCAGTTTGGCACGAGCTCGTACTGCGGGAGCACCACAAGGCCTGCTGCAGGAGTTACATTTCCCTCTCGGGGCACACGGGACCGAACTTCAGTGGCTTAGTGCCCGACCTATGAGTCAATGATATGCGGACCTTAAATGCGGCTGGCCCACATGTCATTCTCATGGTGGTGGCGTGGTTCACGACTCACTCGTTCGAGATGAACCGGCCAGTGGTGGCGTGGCCATGGCGAGCGTGCCACAACTGGGCGTCGGGGCGTTACGAGGCATAGATGGCCACACCGACGGGTACTAGCAGCGTCGTGGGAATCGCGGGTGGCAGTGGTAGAAACTTGATGCTCACCGCATTTTAGGTGGCCCACATGTCATGCACACAAGCTGTTATGTCTACGGACACATGCACTGCATACCGATCACTGGAAGGAGTAGCAGAGAAAGCTATATATGTGGATAAATAGTTCCTTATAGTCAAGCGGACCCACACTACTACTCTGTTCCAAAGACATGCACACCATCGAAATAGTCCATCTATATCAATATACACCGAGAGGGAATAATTTTTTTACAAGAGAGGAAATAGTTCATCCATCCATAATGCCCTCCTGCTGGTGCAGCCTCTTCTTCTTCTTCTTCTTCTTCTTCTTCTTCTTCTTCTTCTTCTTCTTCTTCTTCTTCTTCTTCTTCTTCTTCTTCTTCTTATTCTTCTTCTTCTTCTTCTTCTTCTTCTTCTTCTTCTTCTTCTCATTCTCTATGGGAGACGGCTTCGCAACAAGCTCTTTGGATCTTGCAGCTATCTCGAAACTCACACGGGCATCGAGGGTAGCATATTTTATCCGCTCGTACGTCAAGGGATAATTCTTCCATCCAAACGACCTTAATGCCACCGTCTCGTCACACTTCTGAAGATTTATACCAAGCACAAAATTTGCTACGTCGAATAGGGATGGTGTCTGTTTATCACAATCTTCTACAGGAATTTTGATTCTAGTTTGTAGGTCAGCGATGCTTTTCAAATCAAGGTTCTACGGCTTCAGCTTCTGTTTGTCCCCTTCGATGGCTGCCCCACAGAAGTATACGTCCTCCCGAGACAAGAAATCGTGAAGCTCACATGGTATGGAGGGCGAGTGTATGATGTGGTACACCAAAACATCATCTTCATGGCACAACTGAAGGATGGCGGCACACTGGATCTTCCCAGGGGCACGCTCCATGTACTCTGCATCGAGACCGATGACCCTCATCTCTACCTTTTCGAGGGAGTTGGATACGTTGTTGATCCACTGCTGAAGAACCCTTGGGTGGACAGTGACGGTGGCAACTATGCGCATCGAGCCTTCAACGAGGACATGTTGGACGCTAAAAACCTGCATCTCGATCTCATCCGCCATTTGGAACCACTGGAACGGAGGGCTATGGTTGGGAGAATTAGGATTAGATGGCAAGTCTAACTGAAGTAGTAGATGATTATTTAAAGAGGTTAAAATAATGTGAACGCAGTGGGGTTTGGATGCAAATGAAGACGAAGGGGAGGTGAAGAAGCCGAGGAGAATCGGTTCTCGATGGAGAAGTAAATGGGAGAAGTGGCGTGCAGGCAGTTGATTAGGCGGCTAGGTAGACTAAACGAAAAGGCTATGCGGGTAGACTGATGAGTAGTACCTGTTCGTGTACGTGCCCATCCTTCCTGATAGGTGGGGCCTATGCATGCAAACAGATAAAAAAATGTCCTGGATATAGAACATGGATAATATTGTATATTTAGTGTAGAATCTTTTTAGTACTTTGAATTTTGGCCACTACTTCTGCTGTTTAGTAACTTTTCTGAATTTTGGCCAATACTACAGTAAGTTCAAGTGAGTAACTATAGTAACTTCAAGTGAGTAACTCCATTTCTGATTTTTTACATAAAACTAACCATGATATTTGTTCCTCTGTTCTGGTCATAATTATAATCTGATTGCTGAACCCTTAATCATTCTCATAATGTTTACATGATGCACAATTATACTGCCATCAAAACTACTCCATACACACACTATCAAAACTCACAAGATGGTGGTGGAGGTGGGAATAAATGTTCAGTATTGGTGCATTTTCTGTGCTTAAAAAATTCAGATTGAATTTCACTACCAAAAGAAAAGAAGTGGAGATTAAATGTTGCTTTCCACTTACTTCACCTGTGTGTAACTCTTTTGGTGCATTTTTTGCAGAACCTATGTGTAGCTGCAGCATACAGGCCAGTTCATCAACTGCTCGAAGAAGAAAAGATTGTGGCATTTCCTTGCCTTTAGCATACAGGCCAGTTCACTTAATGTCCTCTAGTGCTATATTTCTGAGAACATCCAAGTTTTTACTTATCACTTTGCTAGCATTCACAAGTCTATTGAAGCGTGCATGTCTCTGTGAATCTTGTTGTCTACTCCAAGTAGATGGTGTGTAGCCTGGCAAAGGATATTAGTATTTGGTGCATTCTAAGTTTAAAACCACTCTAGATTTACAAGTGTTTACTGAAGATGACAAGTGTTTATTCAGTCCTAAATCTGAAGTAACTAGTTGACAAACAATATTCATCTTTTTCTGTATATGAAGAAGAATAAACCTAGCTAATTCAAATAATTCCAATTTTAGGGACATGTTTTTATCAACTCTTAGTTAAGGGTTGTGGCAGTTTTTAGTTTTCAGTTTTGTGCTGCTTGAATTGATTCTACAGGAATATTTAGGGAAGAGTCATGGCTATGCTTAGCTCTCTGTAAAATGAATGACTGAAATTGAACAATTGGAAACTTTAGGTATGTTTGCAATTGGACAAATGGTGTATAAATCCAAATAAAGCAAATAAATTCAAATGATTCAAATAAATCCAAATGAATCCAAATAAACATGGTTGATCTTCATTTTGTATAAACCTGGTTGAGTATTATAGAGTAATTGACAACAAATTGACCTGGTTGGAATTCTTACAGCAACAATAAGAGTTAACTGAACTTCTTTTGCGTGCATTTATCACTCCAGAAAACTTTCAATAACAAGTGAGCAGCCTCTGCATTTTCTCAGCGAACTTTTGAGTGCATTTATCACTTGTTGGAGTATGCTACAGCTTCTGCAAATCACAAACTCCTTTAGTTTACATCTCAGTTTTAGCAAACACTACAATTTTAGTAAAGGAGTCATAACTGAATTACAGGCACTGTAGTTTCTCTATAGTAGCAAGAAAAACTTCCAAAAACTAGCAGATCTCCAAGAATGCCAAGAGTATTACTCAATGAATTTGATGGCATCAAACTAAATTTTCACTATAATTTGTTCATCATTTAGCAGCAGTGTACAACCTTAGTCCTGGATTATTTCTCTAGCTTTGTATCCCCTGACTAAATTTTCTCTGCCTGTACTGAGAACAGCAAATTCAGACTCACATCAACAAATTGAACATCAGCAGTAGCAGAGGCGGGCGGGGCAGACTCACCAGCACAGGCGGGAGTGGCAGTAGAGGCGAGGCAGGGGAAAAGGCAAAAGCAGCATCAGAGGTCCACGGCGTCGCGTCGTCCACCGATAGCAGCATGAGAGGCGGGAGTGGCCGGAATTGTCCATGGTGCCGGCGGCCAAAGCAGACGAAATCGGTGGCGCGGGTGGGCGAACATGGGCCGCGACCTTCAACGGGGCCGGCGGCGTAGCTCGAGGAGGGCGCCGGCGCAGGTCGCCTTCACGGCGGGTGGTGCAGGTGGTAAGCCGCAGCACAGGTGCAAGCGGGCGGCGGTGCTGTTGTTGGTCACGGGCTGGGCCACGGTTCTGGTGTTGGTCACGGCGCATATCCAGGCGAGCAGCGGTGCAGGTGGGTAGCCGGCGATGGCTGCAAGGCGCGGGCGACGGGGGAGGAGGAAGGAAGGAGATGGACTTCTTTGTGACATGTTTAAAACTCTGTGGGTTTTTTTGCAAAAAAATAAATACACTGCCCTGTGGACAACTTTTCCCAGACGGAGGGAGTACTAGTTAAATCCGAGCTATGGGGGTGAAGCACTGATATGCCAGTACATTTGATTTTGACCTGCTCTAATTTTGTACCTGAACTTTTTTTAGAAAGGGTTGTACGTCAACTTAATGTGCTAGTAGAACTTATTGTCTTGTCTGTCTGTTTTCTTTGCACAACATTCAAGATATTTCCCCGTCATTGATAAAGACGATGAACCGTTATGTACGACTTCGTTGGTTTCAACATAGCCCTTCCCGTAGCGATCCACTGCTTCCATCCTGATTGTGCCGCCTGTGTGAAATTTTTGTATGCAAGTTCGGTGTGCTATAATGTTCTATATGATTGTGTCAACTATATAAGTTTTTACTGAGCATCAGCAATGCATATGGCTGAAATATGTATTTACGAGCATCGATCGATGGGTCTATCTCTCTATCTCTCTCTCTCTCTCTCTCTCTCACACAGACACACGCACACACATGCGCAGACGCACAAGTGGGACCCGTTGAATTATTTTATTGGCTTGTGACAGCTTTTAATTAGGATCCACTATAATCTAACTTTTTTCTTAAGTTATTAATTGAGCTCAGTGACTTCAAAAAGTTGTACAGAAGCCTTGTTTGGGCCTTTCTGGCATCGCTGAATGTGGGCTGAGTAACCATGTTAGGTTATACTGTACTACACAAGCCTTTTTTTCAACATCAGCAATGCAACTGGGCCGACAGTTGTACACAATATCCGGGTCAACTTGTTATTCTCCGCCCCGCTGGGCTGCAAACTTTCCTAGGAGGTATGCATTAGGCTTAACAAGAAAATGGACTTTAAGAAATAATAAATGGGATGTAATTATAATAACTGGACAGTTAGTATGCACCAAACACGTAATTAGTTTGAAAAATATATTAGTTTTGGAATTTGAAATTTTAATTTCAATACATGTTGCACGAGCAATATTTCATTGGATTTTAACGTAATACAACTTTATTTTGAAATTATATTTGACCTGACTAGAAATTTCGGATAAAAATATTTCGGATCCCATCAAAATGTGGGAAGTTTTTTGAATTCTATTTTGAGCGGTTATTTGAAATTATTAGTCGTTGTCCTAGCTAGAAGTTGGGCTTTACTTTTAACAAACTGTAAATGGGTTGTAGTAAATTCCATTAGAATTAAAAAATGGGCTGTAAATTCTTACAAATCGCAAATGGGCTATATGTTCTCTGCCAAATCCGAGCTGTGGGCCTACTAAGTTGACGCCTACAAAGGGCTTTGTCAACTTAGTCAATATAAACGATTCTAGCTGCAGTGATCGTACAATGTCCATCCAACGGCCGTAGTGCTTCTTCAACCTCTGGTCTTCTTGCTCCAGCCGCCCAAAGCAGCGCCAGTCGTGTCGCGTGCTCCTGCCTCCCGTGGCCGGCTGTGATGCCGCGGAGGCCTCACCGCCCCATACTATTCCCACCGCTGGCCAGGCCATCCCTCTACTCACACACACCCCATGTTATTCTGCGGCGACGGCAGCCTCACACCGCAGCCGAACCAGTGAACACTGGTACTCCTCTCCACGCGGGCTTCCACTGCTGCGTCTTCCCCGGCTCTGCGTCATCCCCTTCCTAGGCCTCACCGTCATCCAGAGCACCGCCCTGGTGCTCTCGCGCGGCGTGGTCAACGTGGTCAACGACCGACTTCCATCAGAAGAGTACTGTACGTGGAGAGGCTGACAGCTGGGTCCAGACGGCCACAAGGAAGTGACTCCTTATTACGCACAAAATAATTATTCCTCCACCTAACAACAGGGGCCCACCAGACGGGCCACCTTATTTCGCGAAAAAAACATTTTCCCCCTGGCAGCAGGGACCCATCGGACGGGCCAGCGTATTTCGCAAAAAAAACGTCCCCCCCGCTGTCAGCTCGGACCCACCGGAAGTACCTCCTTATTACGCACAAAAAATGAATACTCCCCTTACTAGCTGGGACCCACCATGGTGGAAGGCTGACTTGTGGGCCTACTAAGTTGACTGGGACGGGGGCCTTTGTCAACTTTAGTCAATATGAACGATTCTAGCTCCAGTGACCGTACGATGTCCATCCAACAGCCGTAGTGCTTCTTCAACCTCTGGTCTTCTTGCTCCAGCCGCCCAAAGTAGCACCGGTCGTGCCGCATGCTCCTGCCTCCCGTGGCCAGCATGCTGCCGCAGAGGCCTCACCGCCCCCTACTATTCCCACCGCTAGCCAGGCCTTGCAGCGACGGCAGCCTCACACCGTAGCCGAACCAGTGAACCCTCATACTCCTCTCCGCGCGGGCTTCCACTGCTGCGTCTTCCCCAGATCCCCGTCGTCCCCTTCCTAGGCCTCGCCGTTGTCCACCGCCCTGGTGCTCTCGGTGCGGCATGGTCAACGTGGTCAAGGAACGACTTCCATCTGACATGGACTGTACGTGGAGAGGCTGACAGCTGGGTCCACGGCCGTAGCAAGGAGGTTCCTCCTTATTACGCGGAAAATAATGATTCCTCCACCTAACAGCTGGGACCCACCCGACGGGCCATTGTATTTCGCGAAAAAAACGTTTCCCCCTGACTGCTGGGACCCACCAGCTACATCTTTGCACGCAAGGAAGTGCGTCCGGGCAAAAAAAACTATTCGCCCCCCTGACTGCTGGGACCCACCAGCTACATCTCCGCAGGCAAGGAAGTTCCTGACAATCAGGACCCACTTGGTCGAAGCGTACGTAGTGTTGTCATTCTGGTCGCGAACGTGTACATACATATATACTGGTGGATGTAGAGGCGCACACATGTCGTAGTAGAGGCGCGTACGTGTCGTAGTAGAGGCGCGCACGTAGCATGTATACGTACGTACAACGTCCAGGGTGCAAGAAAGAAAATACGGCCACGTATGTGTACATACGGGCGGGGTCTCGAACACGTACTCGCGCATACGTACGGACAGGGCTCGTGTACATGGCTGGGTCAGAACGAAGAAACAACATCGCCATCGTGTTCATGGGGAGGCAACGGAATGCGTCGTGTTCATGGGGAGGCAACGGAATGCTCGTGTTCATCGGGAGGCAACGGAACGCGTGGGAGCCAACCGGCTGGGTCGGAACGGAATGCGTGGTCGTGTTCATCGGGAGGGCTTGGACGGAACAGGCGATGGAAACGAGGCCTGGCATACCACACAACGGAGGAAACGGACCTCCTACGTTCGGAACGGGGTCCTATTGATCGGGAGGGGTCTGGCGTACCGCAAAACAAAGGAAACAGACCTCCTACGGTCGAAACGGGGGTCCTGTTGATCGGGAGGGGTGTGCCGTACCGCAAAACGGACGAAACGGACTTGTGTTGGAGCGCTACGGTCGAAACGGGTGTCCTGTTCATCGGGAGGGGTGTGGCGTACCGCAAAACGGGACTCCACGGGATACTGTTCATCTCCACCGTCGACCTCCTCCAGCCTCCACGGGCTACCGTCGACCTCCTCCAGCCTCCACGGGCTCCTGTTCATCCAACCTCCACCGCGCGCTACTCCACCGGCTACTGTTCAACCACCCCTCCACGGGCACCCCTCCACCGTCTACTATTCATCCAGCCCTCCACACCACGGGGTCCTGTTCAACCACCCCTCCACGGGCACCCCTCCACCGTCTACTGTTCATCCAGCCCTCCACCACACCACGGGGTCCTGTTCATCCAGAGGCAACGCCACCGCTCACTGTTCATCCAAACCCCCTGCAACGCTCACTGTTCATCCCAGAGGCAGCATCGCTCGGCTTCAATTAGCAGCAGTAGTGAAGGAATCGCTCGATCGGGTTCAGTTAACATCCATCGATCGATCGCTCGGGTTCAGTAATGCGTAGCCTGCAGTGCAATCGCTCAGGTTCAGTTAGAGCCCAACGCCTCGCTTGGGTTCAGTTAGAGCCAATGCCTCGCACACACGCGCATACGTGTACGAGAGAAACGTGCATCCCCCGGCCCCCGACCTCCCACCGTAACCGGGAACTCCCCAAAATTTTCCTCCCCCTCACTTCTACCACGGTTTTTTTCCGTCATGGACGGCCCAAAGAATGTCATGCAGCTGCGTCTCCAGCCCGCCCAGGATGAAAAGCCCATTTTTTGTCATGATTTTTTGTCATAGAAGTAGGAGCCCACCACATCTATGATGATACCGGGATTTGTCACAATTATCGTCAAAGAAGTGTCATATGTATGACAAATTTTTTTCGTTCGGCCCAAAATGTCACGGATGTGTCTTTTTTTGTAGCACTGGCTATATGAGACCGAATGAATTGCTGCACGTCCACCATGTGGCGAGGGTCAAGGGGCGAGGGAGAGTGCATACTATTACGCCTGTTTCAATATGTACTACATACGGAGCAAAATGAATGAATCTACACTCTAAAATACGTCTATATACATCAGTGTTTGGAGTATGTACTAGTAGTTCATATTGAAATCTACTAAAGGACATATATTCCAAACAATATGATAATCTCTCTAACCAAGGTAGGGACAAGGAGTAAACAGAGGGAGTACTAGTAAAATTTCTCCTGGTTCTGCGAGCCACCACGCGCATGGGCGAGGAAGCGGGCGTAAGGGCATCTTCAACAGTTTGTATGTTAGCTTGTCGGTAAAGTATGCCATGTCATTAACCAACACCTTGACATACAACAACTCCAATAGGTTGTGTCTAGATTTCCCAATAGGATGTGATATAATAAATAAGGTGCTCTCTCATTATACATTGGAGCTTGTGCAAGGGGTGTTGGTTCGTGTACATACAACCTTCCTCTCTTTCCTCATTTATTGTATGACACATCATCAAAAATCCTATGTGGAAAAGTCTACCAACAACTATCTTACAATCATTGGAGATGCCCTAAGGCGTAGTAAGCAAGCTTCACCTCATCCGGCGAGCCACCGCGCCGGGGGAGACGGCATACTAAGCAAGCTTCTCCTCGTTCTGCGAGATGACGGGACACATCAAAAGTACTCCAGTGTATAGAGCCTTGCCTCTAAGGTAGGCCCCACATGGTTTGCCTCTTTTTTAACATAACGAAATTTGTTTGTTCACCCGTGGTAGATGATCCTCCCTCCATCTAGTGGACAACCAGTACACGTGTCAAGTTACCACGTGGGATGCCTTTTCGTATAGAAACGAGCTCCACCGTGTACCCGCGCGGGTGTGGTTGGGAAAGAGACGGGAGTGCGTGTGCCATGCGTGCACCTCTTCTCTTCGTGCACGTCCCCACCTACGTGGGTGTGTGTGAGAGATACAAACCTAGACAAATGGCCTGTGTGTTCGTGAGTGTTTTTTGTTTTGAGGGGGGAGGTTGATTTCGTGAATGTATTTGTGGGAATATGTGTCGATGACATCTCAAACAAAATTTTGCATGCAATGTGTGGGAAATGGAGGCCTATTCATATCATATATGGAGGTTCAGGCGATCCACGAGAAGAGAGGGAGGGGTCATAGATATCGATAGAGTCGAAGAGAGGATCAAGTGGGTGGGTGCGAGATCGATGAAGAGAGCCATCGAAATTGTGTGTGTGCAAGTCAAAGATATAGGGCGACTGACCTAGCTACTGGAACGTCAGAGGGCACATGTCAAGTTTGTGTGTGGCAGGGAGACATGACTAGAGCGCTCGATGTATCGGTGTGTGTGTGTGCGAGGGGGTGGGGGAGGGGTAGGTAGAGGCCTAACTATAGAGGTAGAACGACTCGTATAAGTGTTGAGAAGGAGAGACCCAGCTATGTATTGAGGGAGATCGGTCAACGTCCATACATAACTGAAGGACAGGAAATAGGATGGGACAGAGAGAAAGGAGAGAGAGAGGGAGGGAGAGGGGTAGTGTGCTGGATGGGTGATGGAGTTGCTTCTCGAAGATGGTGGGAGAGGCCTACTAGACAAACTGAGGGTGGAACTGCAATATTATCAATAAGAGTGGGGATGTGTTTCTCTGTGTGCCTGTGCGTGATAGATCTGTCGGGACACATCCATGGATGATGAAGGGGAACCATGTGTTTGGTAAGCAAACCTAACTAGATCGGTAGATCAATTGTTGTTTGTCAGAGGAAGGGAGAGACACAACTAATGAGGTAGATCGATCGACGCGTGGGGAAAAACGAGTTATAAGGACCTAGCTAGCTATATGTATAGCGTGAGATCGGTCGGTGTATGTCCATTTGTTAGAGGCAAATAAGGCCCGGCAAGGCGGATAGACAGAGAGAATGGAGCTAGGAGGTGGTGCGAGAGGCCCAGCTACTAGCTAGATAGGGGTTGGAGTGTGCGGTTGTGAGATCGATGAAAAGAGGGGTGAGAGTTTACACGTGTGTGGGACCGTATGAGAGACACGAGGCAATGACACATAAAGGAGGAGATTGAAGGTGTGTGTATGTTGTAGGCAGACATCGCTGGAGAGGTTTATCGATCGATGTGAGTCGGAAAGGAGTTGTGGAGACTATGGGAGAACGAACTAAAGAAAAAATGAATGTGCGCGATGGATAGAATGCCGAGGGAGGGGAGGGCGAGGAGGGCATGTGCATGCACAAGAGAAAGTTAGTGGTAGCTACAAAGTTTAGAGGATTGTGTGGTTGTAAGAGACTAACAAAGATCATAATTTGATATGAAAGTGGATTCATATATTTGAACAGGAGATCATAGTGTTTTAAACATATGCATGCATGAATATAGCGGTGATACGCGTGTTGTGGTTTTGCACATGTTATACCGTAATGTGATAGTATACATGGCGTTTGCAACTCACAGCTAAATGTCGAACAATCTAAACCATACTATACATCAAACAATCTCACAATTTATTTGAATTTGTGATAATGTGTGGCGTCTACAGCTTACAACTAAATATCGAACAATATAAACAATACTATATATCGAACATTCTCACATTTTATTTGAATTTGTGGTAATGTGTGGTGTTTGCAACTCACATCTAAATACTTGTAGGCGTAGGGGGTGGGGCACCATACATAATGTGATAAACACATTATACACACGAGACATGGTTTAGTTTGTGAAGATCTAGCTAGAGCTTGAAATGTACTATGATTTGAAATCAACATAAAGTGGATTCAAAAAATCGAGTTCGAGTTCATATAGTACACATAGTTCATATGTAACTCGAGACTAATCATGTGGTGTGCTGTGAAGATAATACACAAATGATGGTTTAACTTGACAATAATGACGATTCTAGATCTTATTAAAACAGAGAAACGAATTCAAATGCTTTGACTTCACAACAATCATTATTGTAGATCTTATTCAAATAGAGAAACCAATTCAAATTTAGTTCATATTGAAGCGGTAGTATATACGTTTGGAATGCACTAAAACGTTCATTTGAGTACTAGGTTGCATGCATTCTACACGTAGCGAAATATTTTAATTGAACATAACATGAATTCAAAGTTTTGAATGACATTTGTACTGCAAATTGATTTGGTACAGTACACGTTAGGCTTGTCAAGAAATTTCAACCCGCGCCTTGTTAGCCTGAAATATTTAAGATATAACTTAGTCTCGTTCAGCTCCAATAACTCCCTCCATCTCAACCCTCGCCTTGCTATTCCAAAATTACAACGCGCGCGAAAACTCCCACCTCCTGTGAAATCCCGACACGCGAAATGCCCGTGATACCCCTGAACCGAAAGAACCGCCTCAAATCGGTGGGGATACTTTTGTAACTTACCCCACATTTCGGACAAGCGCGTCCCTAAGCCATGGTTCCCCACTCCCATCCCAACTGCCACCCATTCGTACACCGAGGCCGAGAAAACCCGCGAAGCCCCACACCCTCCTCCGTCCGCCACCCAGCCGGAGCCTCTTCCCTGATGATGTCATCCACAGCAACACCTCGACGTCCCTCATCCACCGTACCGGATGAGGATCCATCGTCGATTTGGTCGTCCCGCTGGTTCAGCCACCCCGTTCTCCACCTCCAAGGAGCTTCCCCGATGTTCCCCTCGTCTTTCGAGCCACCTCCATTCCCACACCGTCGTCTTCACCTGCACCACCGGAAGAGCATCATCATCACTTTTTCCTCGGATGAAGCTGCGGCCTAATCGGCGCCACCAAAGAGGTTGTACACTAATCGCCACATTTTCTTCTTGATTCGATCTCACAATGCTGCCGGCGCTCGGACCCGAGCCGACTCGGCGAGGCTCCATCCACGGCGGCGTCGCCGGCCACTTCCTCCACGGCATCGCTCCCTCTACGACGGCATCCACATCAGTAGGAGCTGCTACTGCTTTAGCTCTCGCTCGCACTGCTGCTCCGCTCTTGCCCTCGGTCCCCTGCTTGGTCTACTCTTGCTCTTGCTCTTGCTCGCGCTGCTTCTCTCTCTCTTGCTCTTGCTTGCGATGCTGCTCCAATTTGGCTACACTTCAGTCGACTGAATCGACTTTTGGGTCAGTCAATTTTCAGGGGGGGGCTCGCCGGAGTTAAGGAAGAACCAGCCGCAGGGGGGAGGGGGTGAAGGAAATATGCCCTAGAGGCAATAATAAAGTTATTATTTATTTCCTTATATCATGATAAATGTTTATTATTCATGCTAGAATTGTATTAACCGGAAACATAATACATGTGTGAATACATAGACAAACAGAGTGTCACTAGTATTCCTCTACTTGACTAGCTCGTTGATGAAAGATGGTTATGTTTCCTAACCATAGACATGAGTTGTCATTTGATTAACGGGATCACATCATTAGGAGAATGATGTGATTGACTTGACCCATTCTGTTAGCTTAGCACTTGATCGTTTAGTTTATTGCTATTGCTTTCTTCATGACTTATACATGTTCCTATCACTATGAGATTATGCAACTCCCGTTTACCGGAGGAACTCTTTGTGTGCCACCAAACATCACAACGTAACTAGGTGATTATAAAGGTGCTCTACAGGTGTCTCCGAAGGTATGATACGTCTCCAACGTATCTATAATTTTTGATTGCTCCATGCTATATTATCTACTGTTTTGGGCAATATTGGGCTTTATTATCCACTTTTATATTATTTTTGGGACTAACCTATTAACCGGAGGCCCAGCCCAGATTTGTTGTTTTATGCCTATTTCAGTGTTTTGAAGAAAAGGAATATCAGACGGAGTCGAAACGGAACGAAATCAACTAGAGAAGTTATTTTTGGAAGGAAACACACCTCATGAACTTGGACCCACGTCAAGGGAGACACGAGGTGCTCACGAGGGTGGGGGCGCCCCCCCCTAGAGCGCGCCCCTGTATCGTGGGACCCCCGTGGCTCCTCCGACGTCCTCCCTGCACCCATATATACCTACGTGACCTAAAACTTCTAGAACGCAAGATAGATCGGCAGTTCCGCCGCCAGAAGCCTCCGTAGCCACCAAAAGTCAATTGGGACCCTGTTCCGGCACCCTGCCGGAGGGGGAACCCTCACCGGTGGCCATCTTCATCATCCCAGTGCTCCCCATGACGAGGAGGGAGTAGTTCTCCCTCAGGGCTGAGGGTATGTACCAGTAGCTATGTGTTTGATCTCTCTCTCTCTCATGTTCTTGAGATGATACGATCTTGATGTATCGCGAGCTTTGCTATTATAGTTAGATCTTATGTTTCTCCTCCCCCTCTTCTCTCTTGTAATGAATTGAGTTTCCCCTTTGAAGTAATCTTATCGGATTGAGTCTTTAAAGATTTGAGAACACTTGATGTATGTCTTGCCGTGGATATCTGTGGTGACAATGGGATACCGCGTGCCACTTGATGTATGTTAAGGTGACCAACTTGCAGGTTCATGAACCTATGCATAGGGGTTGGCACACGTTTTCGTCGTGATTATCCGGTAGATCTTTGGGGCACTCTTTGAGGTCCTTTGTGTTGGTTGAATAGATGAATCTGAGATTGTGTGATGCATATCGTATAATCATACCCACGGATACTTGAGGTGACATTGGAGTATCTAGGTGACATTAGGGTTTTGGTTGATTTGTGTCTTAAGGTGTTATTCTAGTACGAACTCTAGGGCTGTTTGTGACACTTATAGGAATAGCCCAACGGATTGATTGGAAAGAATAACTTTGAGGTGGTTTCGTACCCTACCATAATCTCTTCGTTCGTTCTCCGCTATTAGTGACTTTGGAGTGACTCTTTGTTGCTTGTTGAGGGATAGTTTTATGATCCAATTATGTTAGTATTGTTAAGGGAACTTGCACTTGCGAAAGTATGAACCCTAGGCCTTGTTTCAATGCATTGCAATACCGTTTACGCTCACTTTTATCATTAGTTACCTTGCTGTTTTTATAATTTCAGATTACAAATACCTTTATCTACTATCCATATACCACTTGTATCACCATCTCTTCGCCGAACTAGTGCACCTATACAATTTACCATTGTATTGGGTGTGTTGGGGACACAAGAGACTCTTTGTTATTTGGTTGGAGGGTTGGTTGAGAGAAACCATCTTCATCCTACGCCTCCTATGGATTGATAAACCTTAGGTCATCCACTTGAGGGAGTTTTTCTACTATCCTAAAAACCTCTGCACTTGGAGGCCCAACAACGTCTACAAGAAGAAGGTTGTGTAGTAGACATCAAGGTACTTGTTTGGTTGGCGTATGTCGAGATTAGGATTTGTCACTCCGATTGTCGGAGAGGTATCTCTGGGCCCACTCGGTAATGCACATCACTATAAGCCCTGCAAGCATTGCAACTAATGAGTTAGTTGCACGATGATGTATTACGGAACGAGTAAAGAGACTTGCCGGTAACGAGATTGAACTAGGTATTGAGATACGGACGATCGAATCTCGGTCAAGTAACATACCGATGACAAAGGGAACAACGTATGTTGTTATGCGGTTGATCGATAAAGATCTTCATAGAATATGTGGGAGCCAATATGAGCATCCAGGTTCCACTATTGGTTATTGACCGGAAACGTGTCTCGATCATGTCTACATTGTTCTCGAACCCGTAGGGTCCGCATGCTTAAAGTTCGATGATGGTTATATTATGAGTTTATGTGTTTTGATGTACCGAAGGTAGTTCGGAGTCCCGGATGAGATCGAGGACATGACGTGGAGTCTCAAAATGGTCGAGATGTAAAGATCGATATATTGGACGACTATATTCGGACATCGAAAAGGTTCCGTGTGATTCAGGTATTTTTCGGAGTACCGGAGAGTTACGGGATTTCGCCGAGGAATATATGGGCCTTATTGGGCTTTAGAGGAACTAGAGAGGAGAGGCTGCGTGCCCCCCAATGCCTAGTCCGAATTGGACTAGGGGGAGGGGCTGCGCCCCATCCTTCCTTCTCTTCCCTCTTCCCTTTCCTAGACTCCAGTCCTACTACTTGGAAGGGGAGGAATCCTACTCCCGGTGGGAGTAGGACTCCTCTAGGGCGCGCCATAGGGGCCGACCCTCTCCCCCTCCTCCACTCCTTTATATACGTGTCCAGGGGGCACCCCATAGACACAACAATTGATCTCTTGATCTCTTAGCCATGTGCGGTGCCCCCCTCCACCATAATCCACCTCGATCATATCGTAGCGGTGCTTAGGCGAAGCCCTGCGTCGGTAGAACATCATCATCCTCACCACGACATCGTGCTGAAAAAACTCTCCCTCAACACTCGGCTAGTTCGGAGTTCGAGGGATGTCATCGAGTTAAACGCATGCATAACTCGGAGGTGCTGCACGTTCGGTACTTGGATCAGTCGGATCGTGAAGACATACGACTACATCAACCGCGTTGTGCTAACGCTTCCGCTTTCGGTCTACGAGGGTACGTGGACACACTCTCCCCTCTCGTTGCTATGCATCACCATGATCTTGCGTGTGTGTAGGAAATTTTTGAAATTACTACGTTCCCCAATAGTGGCATCCGAGCCTGGTTTTATGCGTTGATGTAATATGCACGAGTAGAACACAAGTGAGTTGTGGGCGATATAAGTCATACTGCTTACCAACATGTCACACTTTGGTTCGGCGGTATTGTTGGATGAAGCGGCCTGGACCGACATTACGCGTACGCTTACGCGAGACTGGTTTTACCACCGTGCTATGCACACAGGTGACTAGCGGGTGTCAATTTCTTCAACTTTAGTTGAACCGAGTGTGGCTACACCCGGTCCTTGAGAAGGTTAAAACAACACTAACTTGACTAACTATCATTGTGGTTTTGATGCATAGGTAAGAACGGTTCTTGCTCAGCCCGTAGCAGCCACGTAAAACTTGCAACAACAAAGTAGATGATGTCTAACTTGTTTTTGCAGGGCATGTTGTGATGTGATATGGTCAAGACGTCATGAGATATAAGTTGTTGCATAAGATGATCATGTTTTGTTGAAGTTATCGGCAACTGGCAGAAGACTTATATATGGTTGTCTCTTTATTGCATAAGATTTAAGCGCCAAATAATTGCTTTACTTTATCTCTATGCGATAGCAATAGTTGCAAGAGCAATAGTTGGTGAGACAGCCATGTGACGACACATTGATATAGATCAATATGATGGAGATCATGGTGTCATGCCGGTGATGATGGAAATCATGACGATGCTTTGGAGATGGAGATCAAAGGCACAAGATGATGATGGCCATATCATGTCACATATTTTGATTGCATGTGATGTTTATCTTTTATACATCTTATTTTGCTTAGTTCGATGGTAGCTTTATAAGATGATCTCTCACTAATTATCAAGGTACAAGTGTTCTCCCTGAGTATGCACCGTTGCGAAAGTTCTTCGTGCTGAGACACCATGTGATGATCGGGTGTGATAGGCTCTACGTTCATATACAACGGGTGCAAAACAGTTGCACATGCGGTATACTCAGGTTAAACTTGACGAGCCTAGCATATAACAGATATGGCCTCAGAACACTGAGATCGAAAGGTCGAGCGTGAATCATATAGTAGATATGATCAACATAGTGATGTTCACCATTGAAACTACTCCATCTCACGTGATGATCGGACATAGTTTAGTTGATATGGATCACGTGATCACTTAGAGGATTAGAGGATGTCTATCTAAGTGGGAGTTCTTATGTAATATGATTAATTGAACTTAAATTTATCATGAACTTAGTTCTGGTAGTATTAGCATATCTATGTTGTAGATCAATAGCTCGCGTTTAGCTCCCTTATTTTATTTTTGATATGTTCCCAAAGAAAACTAAGTTGAAAGATGTTAGTAGCAATGATGCGGATTGGATCTGTGATTTCAGGTTTATCCTCATTGTTGCACAGAAGAATTATGTCCTTGATGCACCGCTAGGTGACAAACCTATTGCAGGAACAGATGCAGATGTTATGAACGTTTGGCTAGCTCAATATGATGACTACTTGATAGTTTAGTGCACCATGCTTAAACGGCTTAGAATCGGGACTTCAAAGACGTTTTGAACGTCATGGACCATATGAGATGTTCCAGGAGTTGAAGTTAATATTTCAAGCAAATACCCGAGTTGAGAGATATGAACTCTCCAACAAGTTCTATAGCTAAAAGATGGAGGAGAATATCTCAAGAAGTGAGCATGTGCTCAGATTGTCTGGGTACTACAATCGCTTGAATAAAGTGGGAGTTAATCTTCCAGATAAAATAGTGATTGACAGAATTCTCTAGTCACCATCACCAAGTTAGTAGAACTTCGTGATGAACTATACTATGCAAGGGATAACAGAAACGATTCCCAAGCTCTTCGTGATGCTGAAATCAACGAAGGTAGAAATCAAGAAAAGCATCAAGTGTTGATGGTAAAGAAAACCACTAGTTTCAAGTAAAGGGATAAAGGGAAGAAAGGGGAACTTCAAAAAGAACGGCAAGCAAGTTGCTGCTCAAGTGAAAAAAACCCAAGTCTGGACCTAAGCCTGAAACTGAGTGCTTCTACTTCAAAGGGACTGGTCACTGGAAGCGGAACTACCCCAAGTAATTGGCGGATAAGAACGATGGCAAAGTGAACATAGGTATATTTGATATACATGTTATTGATGTGTACTTTACTAGTGTTTATAGCAACCCTTCAGTATTTGATACTAGTTCAGTTGCTAAGAATAGTAACTCAAAACGGGAGTTGCAGAATGAACAGAGACTAGTTAAAGGTGAAGTGACGATGTGTATTGGAAATGGTTCCAAGATTGATATGATCATCATCGCACACTCCCTATACTTTCGGGATTAGTGTTAAACCTAAAATAAATGTTATTTAGTGTTTGTGTTGAGCATGAATATGATTGGATCATGTTTATTGCAATACGGTTATTTGTGTAAGTTAGAGAATAATTGTTGTTCTGTTTACATGAATAAAACCTTCTATGGTCATACACCCAATGAAAATGGTTTGTTGGATCTCGATCATGGTGATACACATTTTCATAATATTGAAGCCAAAAGATGCAAAGTTAATAATGATAGTGCAACTTATTTATGGCACTGCCGTTTAGGTCATATTGGTGTAAAGCGCATGGAGAAAATCCATGCTGATGGGCTTTTGGAATCACTTGATTATGAATCAGTTGATGCTTGCGAACCATGCCTCATTGGCAAGATGACTAAGACTTCGTTCTCCGGAACAATGGAGCGAGCAATAGATTTGTTCGAAATCATACATACTAATGTATGTGGTCCGATGAATATTGAGGCTCGCGGCAGGTATCATTATTTTCTGATCTTCACAGATGATTTGAGCAGATATGAGTATATCTACTTGATGAAACACAAGTCTGAAACATTTGAAAAGTTCAAAGAATTTCAGAGTGAAGTGGAGAATCATCGTAACAAAAATAAAAGTTTCTATGATATGATCATAGAAGTAAAATATTTGAGTTAAGAGTTTGGCCTTCAGTTAAAACAATGTGAAATAGTTTCACTACTCACGCCACCTAGAACACCACAGTGTAATGGTGTGTCCGAGTGTCGTAACCGTACTTTATTAGATATGGTGCGATCTATGATGTCTCTTACCAATTTAGCACTATCGTTTTGGGGTTATGCATTAGACACAGCTACATTCACGTTAAATAGGGCACCATCTAAATCCGTTGAGACGACACCGTATGAAGTATGGTTTGGCAAGAAACCTAAGCTGTCGTTTCTTAAAGTTTGAGGTTGCAATGCTTATGTGAAAAAGTTTCGACCTGATAAGCTCAAACCCAAATCGGAGAAGTGCGTCTTCATAGGATACCCAAAAGAAAATGTTGGGTACACCTTCTATCACAGATCCGAAGGCAAGACATTCATTGCTGAGAATGGATCCTTTCTAGAGAAGGAGTTTCTCTCGAAATAAGTGAGTGGGAGGAAAGTAGAACTTGAGGAGGTAACTGTACCTGCTCCCATATTGAAAAGTAGTTCATCACAGAAATCTGTTCCTGTGACTACTACACCAATTAGTGAGGAAGCTAATGATGATGATCATGTAACTTCAGATCAAGTTACTACCGAACCTCGTAGGTAAACCAGAGTGAGATCCGCACTAGAGTGGTACGGTAATCCTATTCTGGAGGTCATGTTACTTGACCATGACAAACCTACGAACTATGAGGAAGCGATGATAAGCCCAGATTCCGCTAAATGGCTTGAGGCCATGAAATATGAGATGAGATCCATGTATAAGAACAAAGTATGGACTTTGATTGACTTGCCCAAAGAACAGCGAGCCATTGAGATTAAATGGATCTTCAAGAGGAAGACGGACGCTGATAGTAGTGTTACTATCTACAAAGCTAGAATTGTCGCAAAAGGTTTTCGACAAGTTCAAGGTGTTGACTACGATGAGAGTTTCTCACTCGTATCTATGCTTAAGTCTGTCCGAATCATGTTAGCAATTGCCACATTTTATGAAGTCTGGAAAATGGATAAACAAAACTACATTCCTTAATGGATTTATTAAAGAAGAGTTGTATATGATGCAACAAGAAAGTTTTGTCAATCCTAAAGGTGCTAACAAAATATGAAAGCTCCAGCGATCCATCTATGGACTGGTGCAAGCATCTCGGAGTTGGAATATACGCTTTGATAAGTTGATCAAAGCATATAGTTTTGTACAGACTTGCGGTGAAGCCTGTATTTACAAGAAAGTGAGTGGGAGCACTACAACATTTCTGATAAGTATATGTGAATGACATATTGTTGATCGGAGATAATGTAGAATTATTCTACAAAGCATAAAGGAGTGTTTGAAAGGAGTTTTTCAAAGAAAGACCTCGGTGAAGCTGCTTATATATTGAGGATCAAGATCTATAGAGATAGATCAAAACGCTTGATAAGTTTTTCAATGAGTACATACCTTGACAAGATTTTGAAGTAGTTCAAAATGGAACAGTCAAAGAAAGAGTTCTTGCCTGTGTTACAAGGTGTGAAACTGAGTAAGACTCAAAGTCCGACCATGGCAGAAGATAGAATGAGAATGAAAGTCATTCCCTATGCCTTGGCCATAGGTTCTATAAAATATGCCATGCTGTGTACCAGATCTATTGTATACCCTACACTGATTTTGGCAAGGGAGCACAATAGTGATCTAGGAGTATATCACTGGACAACGGTCAAAATTATCCTTAGTGGAATAAGGATATGTTTCTCGATTATGGAGGTGACAAAAAAAGGTTCATCGTAAAGGGTTACGTCGATGCAAATTATGACACTGATCCAGATGACTCTAAATCTCAATCTGGATACATATTGAAAGTGAGAGCAATTAGCTAGAGTAGCTCCGTGTAGAGCATTGTTGACATAGAAATTTGCAAAATACTTACGGATCTGAATGTGGCAGACCCGTTGAATAAACTTCTCTCACAAGCAAAACATGATCACACCTTATTACTCTTTGGGTGTTAATCACATAGCGATGTGAACTAGATTATTAACTCTAGTAAACCCATTGGGTGTTGGTCACATGTCGATGTGAACTATGGGTGTTAATCACATGGTGATGTGAACTATTGGTAATAAATCACATGGCGATGTGAACTAGATTATTGACTCTAGTGCAAGTGGGAGACTGAAGGAAATATGCCCTAGAGGCAATAATAAAGTTATTATTTATTTCCTTATATCATGATAAATGTTTATTATTCATGCTAGAATTGTATTAACCGGAAACAAAATACATGTGTGAATACATAGACAAACAGAGTGTCACTAGTATACCTCTACTTGACTAGCTCATTGATCAAAGATGGTTATGTTTCCTAACCATAGACATGAGTTGTCATTTGATTAACGGGATCACATCATTAGAAGAATGATGTGATTGACTTGACCCATTCCGTTAGCTTAGCACTTGATCGTTTAGTTTGTTGCTATTGCTTTCTTCATGACTTATACATGTTCCTATGACTATGAGATTATGCAACTCCCGTTTACCGGAGGAACACTTTGTGTGCCGCCAAACGTCACAATGTAACTGGGAGATTATAAAGGTGCTCTACAGGTGTCTCCGAAGGTACTTGTTGGGTTGGCGTATTTCGAGATTAGGATTTGTCACTCTGATTGTCGGAGAGGTATCTCTGGGCCCACTCGGTAATGCACATCACTATAAGCCTTGCAAGCATTGCAACTAATGAGTTAGTTGTGGGATGATGTATTATGGAACGAGTAAAGAGACTTGCCAGTAACGAGATTGAACTAGGTATTGAGATACCGACGATCGAATCTCGGTCAAGTAACATACCGATGACAAAGGGAACAACGTATGTTGTTATGCGGTTTGACCGATAAAGATCTTCATAGAATATGTGGGAGCCAATATGAGCATCCAGGTTCCGCTATTGGTTATTGACCGGAAACGTGTCTTGGTCATGTCTACATTGTTCTCGAACCCATAGGGTCCGCACGCTTAAAGTTCGATGACGGTTATATTATGAGTTTATTTGTTTTGATGTACCGAAGGTAGTTTGGAGTCCTGGATGAGATCGAGGACATGACGAGGAGTCTCGAAATGGCCAAGACGTAAAGATCGATATATTGGACGACTATATTCGGACATCGGAAAGGTTCCGAGTGATTTGGATATTTTTCGGAGTAACAGAGAGTTACGGGAATTCGTCGGGGAGTATATGGGCCTTATTGGGCTTTAGAGGAAAGAGAGAGGAGAGGCTGCGCGCCCCCCAATGCCTAGCCCGAATTGGACTAGGGGGAGGGGCTGCACCCCATCCTTCCTTCTCTTCCCTTTCCTTGACTCCTACTACTACTTGGAAGGGGAGGAATCCTACTCCCGGTGGGAGTAGGACACCTCCAGGGCACGCCATAGGGGCCGACCCTCTCCCCCTCCTCCACTCCTTTATATACGTGGCCAGGGGGCACCCCATAGACACAACAATTGATCTCTTGATCTCTTAGCCATGTGCGGTGCCCCCCTCCACCGTAATCTACCTCGATCATATCGTAGCGGTGCTTAGGCGAAGCCCTGCGTCGGTAGAACATCATCATCGTCACCACGCCGTCGTGCCGACGAAACTCTTCCTCAAAACTCGACTGGATCGGAGTTCGAGGGACATCGTCGAGTTGAACGTGTGCAGAACTCGGAGGTGCCGTACGTTCGGTACTTGGATCGGTCGGATCATGAAGACGTACGACTACATCAACCGCGTTGTGCTAACGCTTCCGCTTTAGGTCTACGAGGGTACATGGACACACTCTCCCGTCTTGTTGCTATGCATCACCATGATCTTGCATGTGCGTAGGAAATTTTTGAAATTACTATGTTCCCCAACAGGGGGGCTCGCTAGAGAGGTACCCCACCATCTATCTTAGGGTTCAGGGTGGGGGCGGTGGTCGCCGGCGGTGGTGGGCGGTGGCGTG
>NC_041388.1:444295395-444316303 GCF_002162155.2 Triticum dicoccoides
CTACAGGGATGGCCAGGGCGGCAGCGGACCAGTGGTGGGGACTGTTTTCGGGGCGGGTGGGGCGGCGCATCGCCGGCCACGGGCGGCGGGGGGTGGCTGTTTGGCCCGTGGTGGCTGGCGGCTCAGGGGGGTGGAGGTTGAAGATGAACTGCAGGCCCTTGATTTCGTATCCAACGGCTGCAAAGTTGAATGACCAGAGATGAAAAAGTCAGTCGACTGACGTGTACCCTCACCTCTAGTGCATTCAATTTCGACAGTAAAATTCAGTTTCGACAGCAAAATTCAGTTTCGGTAGGTAAGTTTAGTTTCGACAGTTAAATTCAGTTTCGACAGTTAAGTTTAGAGATGAGCGGCTGATGTATACATCTAGCACTTTGTGGTTATGTATTTTACATCATCTATTGGAGATGCTATTAGAATTCCACTCAGGTTAACGTTGTCTCTCTTGTCCTGCTTCAGCCTCGGCATCATACAACTCACCGGAGCTGCTCCAACGACGAAACCCTCCATCACAGCAAAGCAGTACCTCAGGCTCCATCTCCAGACGCCTAAGATCTTCTTCCCCTCCTCCGACAGCCAAGTCAACCGGAGCATCCTCACCGGCCAACCCGATCACACTAAGATCGACATGGCTTCGCCAAAGAGGTTGCACACTTGTTGCATATCTTTTTTACTCTACATGTTTTATATATTGTCCACTGAGCACACGGAGTAACGGGAAATACGATCATTTTATCCTACTATATGACAAGCTGTGAGGTACCAGGCAACTTAGCTATCCGTGATGGATTCTCTTGAACGCCACCATTATTTATCTCTGCGCGTTTGAGCTGTGCATTTGTCGATGGCCCTGGGAGTTGAGCACAATAGTAGCATAATAGCATTATAACCGTACATTTTCTTGTGGTTTGACTTAATCTCACCATGCTTCTTTGCATCCTGTGATCTTCCAATTCTTGTGAACCAAACACCCAGATTGGCAGAAATCCTCTGTTTTTAAATTCTCTGTTTTGCATGTACATTCCTATCCTATTCCTGTCTATTTCCTATCCCTGCATTGTTAGAATCCTCAAATTCAAACAAGCCCTTACACAATTACTTCTATTACAGATATGTGTCAAAGAAAACCTTGTGTGGTTTGTCCTGCTCCTGCGGTGCTGTGTTCCACCCCAGCTCAGCTGCTCCAACAACGGAAGGGTTCACCACAGTAGGGATCTGCTCTCCAGACAGTCTTTCTCCCCCTCAGATCTTCTTCCCCGCCGCCGACACCCACGATAACTTCATTACCATCATCAACTGAGCAGATGACCTTGAGGACTACACAGGTCCACAAAAGAGGTCGCACTCTTCCATGTCTGCTTACATTATGCATCGCTTAATATGATGACATGCTACTTTATCGTCGTGTTCACCTATTAGACTCTGAGTCAGGTCCAAACTTATGCTGAAACTTGAGTTTTTAAATGGTTGCGGGGTACATATTGGGGCAGCAATCAGTACTATCTGTCTACTATCTGGTTAATCTCAGGTGTCTACTATGAGTTTCATGTTGGGTGCAAACAAACATTAAAGGATCCATTATCTGTATTTTTTAACTAAAGCTATTATCTACCTGCTATCATTGGTTTTGGTTCTATCCACAGTTTGCTACCATCACCCTGGATTTGTGCATGCACTCCTTACATAATCTCACTATGTTTTATTCCTATGCATGTCAGTTATTGTACACAATGGAACTGAACATGTAGAGCAAAAGAGACGAGCCTTGCGTGGCAATAAAATTTCATGCAGACATCGCTCCATGGTGGGCGCAAAGGCAGCCCCCTCCACCCATTTTGGATCGTAATCAAGAGGAAGATAACTGTTCTGAGGGGGATTCAGAAGCAGAAGACCACTCCTATTTACCCCATGAGGTCTTCACTCTAACTTGGCATGCTGATGTTGGTTATATCATGCATATGGTGCCTTGCATTGCTTACTTTATACATCAAATATGTCAACTGCTTAGTTTAGACATGCTTTATGTGAATGCCATCTATTTAGTTTATTCATCGTTTATGTGAATTATGCAATGCCATCTTGTTTAGCAAGGCATCATATATGTGAATTTTGCAATGCCATCCTGCCTAGCCAGTCATCTTATATGTGAATTAAATCAGGCCATCCTTTTTTCCGTTACGTATTACATTTGTCAACAATGTTAGTACATTCAACTACTCCTCATGTGCATCAGCCATTTGACACGGTGATGGAAAATTCTGGAGTGAAAACAAGGTCTTCAGAGCAGACTATGCTATCTGACGAAGTGCATATCTCGCTGGTTACAGATAGCTCCTCAGAGGAGGATTCAGTGACAGATGACCAGTCCTATCCCCCCCGAGGTGTATGCTCTAATTAACTTGGCAGGGTTATGTTGCTCATATCGTGCGTATGGTGTCTTGCATTGCGATGTCATTTGATTAGTTTAGACATGCTTTGTGTGAATGCCACCTGTTTAGTGTCGAATTACCATATATGTGAATTATGCATTGCCATCTTGTTGCAAGACATTATATATGTGAATTATGCAATGCTATCTTGTTGCAAAGGCATTATATATGTGAATTATGCAATGCAATACTGTTGAGCCAATCATCATGTATGTGAATTATATCATGCAATCATTTTTGTATTACGTGTTCCATTTGTCGACAACATTTGTATATTCAACTACTCTTCCTGTGCATCAGCCATTTGAAGTGGTGATGGAAGTATCTGGAGTGAAAACAAGGTATTCAGAGCAGACAATGCTACCTGCTGAAGCAGACATCTTGCTGGATACAGGGAGCTCCTCAGAGGAGGATTCAGAGACCGATGACCAGTCCTATTTCCCCCCTGAGGTCTATGCTCAAACTTGGCAGAGTTATATTACCCATGTCATGCATGTTGTCTTGCATTGCTTAGTTTTTACATCATATATGGATTTCCATCTACTTACTTGCTTACTATATAAATTATATATTTGAATTATATCATGCCATCATGTTTACATACACAACATCCATCTGAATTATGGCATGGCAACCCATTTAATAAAGACATCATATAGTTATATCATCTCATCCTGTTTAGTGTTTACAGTCGTCATATTTTGAATTATGTCATTCTATCCAGGAATTATATCATGCTATCATGTTTCCATAGGCGGCATGTATGCGTATTATGGCATGCCAACCTATTTAATAAACACATTATATAGTTATATCATGTCATCCTGTTTACATAGTCATCATATTTTGAACTATGTCTTTCCATCTTTTTTAGTTAGCCATCATAATGTGAAATTGTATCATGCTATCCTGTTTAGTTAGCCAACATATATGTGAAATTGTGTCATGCTATCCTATTGGGTTGGAAAACATAAATGTGAATTATTTCATGCCCTCTTTTATTCCCCACTATCCATTGCACCTGTATATCATACAATGTATGTACATTCAATTACTTTTCTTGTTTATCAACCATTTGAATTGTAGAGGGTGATGGCAGTATCTAAGGGAGTAACAACACGGTCTTCAGAAAAGATAGTGCTACCAGTTGATGTAGATAGAACCATGGTTGTACTTGCCCAAGAACCAGCCCCACCACATATAACCCAGACTCTCACAGATTGTACCCCTACCCAGTTGGACAGAGAACCAGCTACACCCCTTCTAAGCCCAACCCCAGTAGATAGTAACCCAGTTCCAGTTGACACAGCACCGTCTCCACCACAGAGCACCCAAACATGAGCAGTTAGTAAGGGAACTGCAGTGCCCAAAGCACGAGGACCACCACTCCGAATCCCAACTCAACGCTTAAAGGAGAAGAAGAATTGTTCTCAGGTCAGGTTCTGTAGCTATGGTTCATACTCCTTTGCTCTTGCATCACTGTATTTACTCAGACCAACTATTTTCAAATTTGAAGGATGGAATTGAAACTCCAATGGCGCAACAGGTATGTTTTAAACTTGTTTCTTTAACTGGTTTGCTGTTGTAACTTGCTCTATATTGATTCCAGTTTCAATTGAATAAACAGTTATGTTCTCATGTCATGCACATTATAAGTGTCTCTATAGTTTACCACACTTATATTCTGTCTATTCTGCTTTGTCTTGAACAAATATTATTTGAACTGTGTCTCTATCTTGATTTGGCAACAAAAACTAGAATGATATAGACCATAAAGTGACCATGGTACATAGATATATGTTTGTTTCATGCTTTTATACTGTTCACTTTACTACTAAACTGATTTACCAAAATGAGTTTCATATACAACATGGTAAACCTGTGACGTGTCTACTTGTTTCTCTTTTAGAATACAGACAAAATATTGGAGAACAATACCCCGTTATGCAATGGTGAAGGAAGTAATGCAGATAAGGTTCGAGATAGTGAGACATCCATGTTGGCCTCCAAGAAAGCTGATAAAAACTACCTTGACGGCAGTGAGAGAACCCAGAAGTCCTGTCTTGATGTAGTGTTCGAGTTACTGGCCACTACTGCTAGCACAAGTTCTTCGAACTCGCTGCCTGAATCAGTTTGTCTCTTGACTCTCAGCTTCAAGTTGAAAGACATCGATCAGATGTGTTGCGACAGGAAGCTGAAGGACTGAGGAAGTCCCTGCAGAATTCAGATGCATACTTTCTGGTGCAACAACAAGCGCCGGAGGATTTAAGCGCCAAACAAGAGAAAGTTAATAAGCTTTCTAAGCATCTTGCCAGCATTATGGGTACCCAGGATATTGTTTCTTGAGATCTTCTGAAGTGGTTTCAGTTCCAGACTTGTTTTGCTGCGGCGATTATTTGCACTGATCGCCAACTTTGATAACCAGTGTATATGATATGCTGCTTTGTTCCCTATATTTGCACTGGTGGCAAACTTTGATGCCCAGTGGATGTAATATGTGTAATAGCCATGATAGCCTAGCGTAAGTTGCTTGCTTATTTATTTCCTTGTTGTCTTGTTTATTTGTTTGCTTGTAGTCAGTGCTGTTCTTTTTCTGTGGTTTGCTAGTGCCCGCAGTAACCTATTTTTTAAAACTAGGCCACAGTAACCATGGGCTACATATTTACTGTAGTGACACTGGGCCTTCTATGGGACGTAGAAACAATGGGCCTTCTATGGGGCGTAGAAACAATGGGCCTTCTACGGGCTGTATCATCAATGGGCCTTCTACGGGCCGTATCATCAATGGGCCTTATACGGGTCGTATGATCGATTGCCCAAACATGGGCCAATAACATACCGCTTTATGGCCGTAAACGGGCTAGAGTTAGAATCGTCCGTTCATGGGCCGACCATAATGGGCCATTGTTAATCGGCCATATTTGATGACGCAATGAAAACGGCCCAACGTATTAATGGGCCACAAACAGGCCGACTGTAAGCACGGGCTGAATTTGGCCCACAAGCAGAAAATGACAATAACGGGCCGTAAGTAACCGAATGCTGGAAATGAGCCCAAGAATAAATTGGCCCTGAGAAGGCCGACAGATAACATGGGCTAGAAACGGCCCAATGGAATAATGGGCCATTAATGGGTATAAAGTGATACACTGTTCATTACGGGCCAGTTTTACCACGGGCCGTTAATGGGCCGAGGGTTACTAAGGGCCTCATATGGGCCAAAAGACGTCATGGGCCATACATGGGACGGAAGTTAAAACAGGCTGGAATTATATTGGACGGCCCAGATGATGCTACTGGGCCTAATTCGGATAGGCCATAAACGGGCCCTGGGTTAGCGGGCTGTAAATGGGCTATATGCGAACATGCCGTTAACAGGCTTGCCGTGGGCTGGCCCGCCACCTTTTGACCAAGTCAAACGGGCCGACCTTTTCACATGAATGGGCCTCTGTTGGGCCATGCCACGTGTCGACGTGTCATAGGCGCTTTGGGTCTAATGAGTGGATGACATCTGCCCCAACGGTGAGCCGACACGTGTTTCCTCTAGCCAATGATGATTTTACACATGGAAAATCCCCATTGGTCGGGGCTGTTAACGGGTTATCGAATCCAAAACCGGACCTGATAGCTTAATGGCGTCCCGTTTACGGTGGATGCCACGTGTCGGTCACCCTTGACGAAAGCACTTCCGTGACGCGCAATTTATCGTCATAGAAGTGGACACTTCCGTGATGATAATTTTGGTAATGTCATGGAACACTTCTACGACAGCACATGTATGACTATCTTGATTCTATCATAAATTTTTCATGGATGTACATGCATGACAGAAAATGCGACCTACTGTGACAAACACGTATCATCACGGAAGTGTATTTTTTTGTAGTGTGCAGTCCCCGAGCCGCTTGGTGAAGTCCCTGGGTCGGCTGCCGCAGTCCCCGTGCCGCCTGCCGAAGTCCCCGAGCCGCCTGCTGCAGCCCCCAAGTCGAATCCGACTGCTTCGGGAGGAGCCGACATGAAGATGGACTCGGATTCTAGAGACGGTTTGATCGACGGCTTACGAAGTCACTAAAGGGAGATGCTTGCTGGTATTGCTTGACGGGTGGAACCGATCCGTGCCAGAGCATCAGCTGGCTTGTTTTCATTCTGTGGCACGTGAAGGAATTTGCACCCTTCAAAATATCCGTTGAGTTGCTGAACCAGGAAGTGGTAACTTGCCATGTTTGCATCCTTGGCATCCCAATTGCCAGATGACTGCTGGACTACCAAGTCAGAGTTGCCGTAGCATAGGATCCGGCAAATGCCAATTTCCTTGGCCAGCCGGAGACCGTGTACGAGCGCCTCGTACTCGGCCACTTTGTTGGAGGCGGCAAAATGGATTTGCAATGTGTGTCAGAGCTTGTCGCCTTTGGGTGAAGTGAGGACAACGCTGGCTCCCAAGCCGGTGCACATCTTCGAGCCATCGAAGTGCATCCGCCAATAGGTGGAGTCTAGAGCTGGCGGCAGGTACTGGGTCTCGGCCCAGTCGACGAGGAAGTCGGCCAGCGCTTGGGACTTGATGGCGTTGCATGGTTGGTAGAAGATGGTATAAGGGGCCAACTCGATGGCCCATTTGGCCACCCGGCCGGATGCATCTCTATTGCTGATGATCTCAGCAAGCGGGGCAATGCAAACAACAGTGATAGGGTTCTCTTGAAAGTATGGCTTCAGCTTTTTGGCCGCAAAGTGCATGCCGTAGCACATTTTCAGGTAATGGAGGTAGTTTTGCTTTGAGGTTGACAGCACTTCGCTCAAATAATATACAAGCCTCTGGACCGGCTGTGCCCTGCCGGCCTCTAGGTGTTCTACCACCATGACAACGCTGACCACCCGGCTGGTGGCGGCAATGTAGAGGTCCATGGGTTCTTTATCAGCCGGAGCCGCCAGGACAGGCGGCGTGGTCAACATCTTTTTCAACTGGGGAAAAGCTTCGTCCACCTTGTCATTCCACTCGAAGTGAGTGGTTTTCTTCATGAGCTGGTACAGGGGAAGAGCCTTCTCACCTAGCTGACTGATGAAACGGCTGATGGATGCTAAGCAGCCGGTGAATTTCTATTCATCTCTCAGTCGGGTGGTTCTCTCCATCCTCTCGATGACCTTGATCTTCACGGGGTTGCACTCGATGTCGCGTTCTGAGACCAGGAAGCCAAGGAGCTGGCCGGCTGGTACTCCAAAGACGCATGTCTCTAGGTTGAGCATGATCTGAAACCGGCGCAGATTTTCAAAAGTTTCCTTTAGATCTTCCAAGAGAGTGTCGCGCTTCTCCGTCTTCACCACAATATCGTCCACATTGACATGGGCATTTCTGCCAAGCTGCTTGAGGAGGCACTTCTGCATGCAACGCTGGAACGTGGCACTGACATTTCTCAAGCCGAATGTCATGGTTAGGTAGTAGAAGGCTCCAAATAGTGTGATGAAGGCGGTCTTCAGGCGGTCTGCCGGGTTCAGCTTGATCTGATGATATCCTGAGTAGGCATCCAAGAAATTTAACAGCTCACATCCGGCTGTGGAGTCTATCACTTGATCAATCCGAGGCAAAGCAAACAGATCTTTTGGGCAAGCTTTGTTGAGACTGGTGTAATCAATGCACATGTGCCACTTGTTTGTTCTTCTTCAGTATAAGGACTGGGTTGGCAAGCCACTCTCGCAAAGCACTTCCATGATGAAGCCGGCTGCCAGAAGCCGAGGTATCTCTTCACCAACAATTCTTCACTTTTCCTCCGACGGTCGGCGGAGCGGTTGTTTGACTGGTTTGGCATCTGCTCTGACATGTAACTTGTGCTCGACAAAATCCATTGGAACACCCGACATGTCCTTGGGATACCATGCGAAGATGTCCCGATTCTCACGGAGGAAATCGACGAGCTCGCTTTCCTATTTGCTATCAAGGTTGGCACCTATGAAAGAAAATATCTCCGGGTGCTCAGGGTCCAAATGGATCTTCTTTGTTTCTTTGGCGACTGGAAGGAGCCCTGGGTCTCTGACTCTTTGGGCTCTGGGGACATGTCCGGCTGCTTGCTGGTCGTGGCCACCACCTGGTCCAGGAGCTTCTTCTCTGCAACAAGCACAAGGGACTCGGCCAGCCGACTACTGGTCGCGGCACAATCGGATGACTTCTCATAATCTCCAGTTACCATGATAATGCCCTTGGTTCCTGGCATATTCACCTTGAGGTAAGCATAGTGTGGCACCACCATGAACTTGGCTAGAGCCGGCCGGCCCAGGAGTACATGACAAGGGCTTTCTAGGTCCACCACCTCAAACCAAATTGCTTTGCGGAAGAAGTGATCCTTGTCTCCGAAGATGATGTCTATCTTAACCTATCGGATTGGTGAGCAGGACAGGCCAGGCATAATACCATGGAAAATAGTCCGGCTGGGCTGGAGCTGCCTCTCTTTAATGCATAACTTTTCCATGGTATCATGATATAAAATGTTGATGTTGCCGCCGCCATCTATCGGAATCCGGGAGAAACAAGCAACTCGCCTCTCTATTGCAAGAGTGGCATCTAGCACCAGAGCATAGGAGCCCGGAGAGGGCATCACCTCCAGGTGATCGGCCCGGCTCCAGCTGATGGGCTTCTCAGACCAATGCATGAATTTAGGAGCGCTTGAAGCGACGATGTTCACCTCTCGGTGCTGCTGATGCCGGTTGCGCCGATCGTCCGCCACGCTAGTGAAGACGATGTAAGCTCCATGCTCTTCATGGTAGTCGTCTTGAATAGCACCGACTACTGGACGAACTGCCGACTACTGAGGAGGAGGCGGCGGTGGACCAGCAGGTGGAGGGGGTAGCAACCCTTCGCCCTTGGAGATTCGAGTGAGCCAATGGCACTTCTGGGTGGTGTGGTTGGACGGTTTCGCGCCGCTGTGGAACTTGCAGGGAGCATCAAGGGTCTGCTCGTAGGAGAAGGCTGGTAACCAAACATGCTCGCCGCCCTTCTGGCGCTTGGGTTGTGGTTGCCCTTCAGGTTGTTGTTCTTCGTCTGTTGCCACTTGCCGGCTGGTGGATGCCGGTTGCGGGGCTTTGCGCTTGTTGTCGTTCGGCTGCTGGCGCCAACTACCGTCTCCAGGTGGTGTCCGAGGAGCCGGAGGGAGCACCTTCCCAGAAGTGTCCACTCAGAGCTCCGACTTCATGGAGGAGTCGGTAGTGGCGTACTTCCTGCTATGGTCAGCAGTTCGTCGAGCATGGCCGGCTCGTCCCAGAGAAGCTGGTGCTTGAGCAAGGTGCCATCTCGGCACCCGGTGGTGAAGTACTCAATTGCTTGGACCTTGTGCACTCCTTCGCAGGAGTTGCGTAGTTCAGCCCACCTTGTTAGGTAATCGCGGGTGGACTCGTCTGGGCCTTGAACGCACATCCAGAGCTGGCAGGGCTTGGGAGGCCGCTTGTAGGTGTTAGTGAAGTTGCGGATGAACACTTCGATGAAATCTACCTAGGTGTTGATGCTGTGGGGCTTGAGGCTGTTTAGCCACGTCCGCGTTGTGCCCTGGAGCATGAGCGGGACATACTTCACGGCAACACACTTGTTGCCGTCTGCTATGCTGACGTCCGTGGAATAGTCCACCAGCCAATCCTCCGGCTTCACGGAGCTGTTGTACTTGGGCGTGTCTCTTGGGAGTGAGAACCCTTTGGGGAAGGGCTCGTCACGAATGCGGGGGCCAAAATGAGGCGGACCCATTGCATCTTCTTCTTCTAGTGCCAAGGATCGATCCAGGCGGACGATCCGGTGGCGGGCGTCATTCTCTCCAAATCCTTCTCGGTGGCCCAGCCGGTCGCCGAGAGTCGGATGATCAACAGGTGGTGGGGAAGTGCGCCTCTCCCTACGGGGAGGTGATGGCGGTGGATCGTCGCCCCGTCGTTCAATTGCTCGTGGGCGGCCATCTTGGTCGCGCTCGATGGTGATGCGAGTCCGGCTGCGGCTGGTAGCCAGCTCTTTGTCTCGTCTATCACTGGCGGCGCCTGTCAGCGTCCGGGAGGTCGCGCCATGCTCTTGGCGAAGGGGCGAATTCTCAACCCACTGGTTAGGCTCTTCGGCGCGACAGTCGGCTTCTTGCTGCGCGGCAGCCGCGTCGATAAGCTGCTGAACGCGCTCCATCATGTAGCAACGCTCGTCGCCCTCTAGGTGGTCCAGTTCGTCCGCTGCCATCTGGGCAGCACGTATGTTCTCCATAGGCGTGGCGTAGATTGGACGGTCTACTCCAAACATACTGGCGAAAGTGCTGCCCCGTTGCCTGACCGTGCCTGCGCGACTGGGCCCAGTAGCAGTTGGCGTGCCGCCAACAGTGTGATCAACCTCACGCTGGAAGGCCTCGGAGAGGCATCTCATGGTAGCTAGTTTCTTGGCATTCTCCATGAATGTGATGCGGTAGGCTTCCAGTGTCTCGGCATCCGCATTCGCCGCAATGGGCGTGAACAGGTCCCGCATTGCCACCTGCAATGGGTCCTGGCCGATTCCTCTGGAAGCCCCATTGTGGCTGATGACAAGCACCTCTGTGATGGTGCTGCCGCCGCTATCCGAGCGAGGAAGCGGGTTGTCGATGACCACCACGTTGGTGGGGAAGTGACACACAAGTATAGGGGATCTATCGTAGTTCCTTTCGATAAGTAAGAGTGTCGAACCCAACAAAGAGCAGAAGGAAATGATAAGCGGTTTTCAGCAAGGTATTCTCTGCAAGCACTGAAATTATCAGCAACAGATAGTATTGTGATAAGGTAATTGGTAACAAGTAACAAGTAACAAGTGTAAATAAAGTGCAGCAAGATGTCCCAATCCTTTTTGTAGCAAAGGACAAGCCTGGACAATTTCTTATATAGAGAAAAGCACTCCCGAGGACACATGGGAATTATCGTCAAGCTAGTTTTCATCACGATCATATGATTCGCGTTCGGTACTTTGATAATTTGATATATGGGTGGACCGGTGCTTGGGTGCTGTCCTTACTTGGACAAGCATCCCACTTATGATTAACCCCCATTGCTAGCATCCACAACTACAATAGAAGTATTAAGGTAAACTTAACCATAGCATGAAACATATGGATCCAAATCAACCCCTTACGAAGCAACGCATAAACTAGTGTTTAAGCTTCTGTCACTCTAACAGCCCATCATCTACTTATTACTTCCCAATGCCTCCCTCTAGGCCCAAACAATGGTGAAGTGTCATGTAGTCGACGTCCACATGACACCACTAGAGGGATGACAACATACATCTCATCAAAATATCGAATGAATACCAAATTCACATGACTACTAATAGCAAGACTTCTCCCATGTCCTCAGGAACAAACATAACTACTCACAAAGCATATTCATGTTCATAATCAGAGGGGTATTAATATGCATAATGGATCTGAACATATGATCTTCCACCAAGTAAACCAACTAGCATCAACTACAAGGAGTAATCAACACTACTAGCAACCCACAGGTACCAATCAGAGGTTTGGATTCAAAGATTGGATACAAGAGATGAACTAGAGTTTGACATGAGATGGTGCTGGTGAAGATGTTGATGGAGATTGACCCCCTCCCGATAAGAGGATTGTTGGTGATGACGATGGCGATGATTTCCCCCTCCCGAAGGGAAGTTTCCTCGGCAGAACAGCTCCGCCGGAGCCCTAGATTGGTTCCGCCAAGGTTCCGCCTTGTGGTGGCAGAGTTTCGTCCCGTAAGCTTGCTTATGATTTTTTCTCGGATGAAAGACCTCATATAGCAGAAGATGGTCATCATAGGGCCACCAGGGAGCCCACGAGGTAGGGGGCCCGCCCAGGGGGGTAGGGCGCGCCCCCCACCCTCGTGGCTGGCGGGTGGCCCCCCTCTGGCACTTCTTGCGCTAAGTATTCTTTATATATTCTATAAATAGCTTCCTTGAAGTTTCAGGACTTTTGGAGCTGTGCAGAATAGGTCTCTAATATTTGCTCCTTTTCCAGCCCAGAATTCCAGCTGCCGGCATTCTCCCTCTTTTTGTAAACCTTGTAAAATAAGAGAGAATAGGCATAAGTGTTGTGACATAATGTGTAATAACAACCCATAATGCAATAATATCGATATAAAAGTATGATGCAAAATGGACGTATCAACTCCCCCAAGCTTAGACCTCGCTTGTCCTCAAGCGAAAGCCAAAATCAAAAAATGTGTCCACATGTTTATAGATAGAGGTGTCAATAAAAGTAAAATACGAACATGAGGGCATCCTGATCATTCTTAGAACATCAATATATGTATATTTTGTCATATGATCTCTTAGCTAAAGTAACAATTCAATCACAATTTCAAGTATGAATCATAAACTTCATTGAGAACCAACAAACTCTAATCTTAGTCATTGAGGCAATTGCAATTTATCATAACATAGGAAAGAGTCAATATAAGAGCTGTTTAGCAAGTCCACATACTCAACCATCTTTTAGTCTTTCACAATTGCTAACACTCACACAATATTTATGGGTATGAATTTTTAATCGGACACAGAGAAAGATATGGGCTTATAGTTTTGCCTCCCAACATTTTACCTCAAGGGTAATGTCAACAATAATAGTTCATGAAGACTCACACCCAATTAGCTATATATATCAGAATCTTTCCAACACATTGTGCTTGCCAAAGGATAAAATGTAAAAAGGAAAGGCAAAGATCACCATGACTCTTATGTAAGGTAGAAGATAAAAGTAAAATACAGGCCCTTCAAAGAGGGAAGCAGAGGTTGTCATGCGCTTTTATGGTTGGATGCACAAAATCTTAATGCAAAAGAACGTCACTTTATATTGCCACTTGTGATATGGACCTTTATTATGCAGTCCGTCGCTTTTATTTCTTCCATATCACAAGATCGTATAAAGCTTATTTTCTCCACACTAATAAGTCATACATATTTAGAGAGCAATTTTTATTGCTTGCACCGATGACAACTTACTTGAAGGATCTTACGCAATCCATAGGTAGATATAGTGGACTCTCATGGCAAAACTGGGTTTAGGGATATTTGGAAGCACAAGTAGTATCTCTACTTGGTGCAAAGAAATTGGCTAGCAAGAGAGGGAAAGGCAAGCTCAACATGTTGGATGATCCATGACAATATAATTTATCTCAGATGAAAGAAAACATAACCCGTTACGTTGTCTTCCTTGTCCAACGTCAACTCTTTAGCATATCATACTTTAATGAGTGCTCACAATCATGAAAGATGTCCAAGGTAGTATATTTATATGTGAACCTCTCTTTCTTTATTACCTCCTGATAATTGCAACGATGACCAACACTATGTTTGTCAACTCTCAACAACTTTTATTCATCATACTCTTTATATGTGAGCTCATTACTCACCATAAGATCCATATGATCTCTTTATTTCTTTTTATTCTTTCTCTTTTATTTTATTCCCTCAAGATCATAGCAAAATAATCAAGCCCTTGACTCAACACTAATCTTTATTATATATAGCTCACGGGCTCGATTACATAGAAGGATCATAAAGCAAAACTCACCACTAGATCATACTAAAACTTTATTCTACTAGATCAAGATATTATCAAAAGGATCGAACTAAGAAAAACGGTAAAGATAAAAGTTGTGATGGTGGTACGATACCGGGGCACTCCCCCAAGCTTGGCAGTTGCCAAGGGGAGTGCCCATACCCATGTGATTATGTCTCCTCTTCGGGGGTGGTGATGCGATATTCTTGGCGATGATGCCCCTCAAGATACGATTCTCTTCCTCGAGCTTATTGACTTCCTGCTTGAGGTTCATTATTTCCTTACGGAGCTTGCCAGTGACGGCTAAAGCTCCTTTCACCCAAGGATGTAGCATAGCTGCGGGAGAACAAGTAACACTCTTTTTCATATTTTCATAAGAAAGAAATCTAACATTGGAAGGGATGACCGAGTTCGGAATAGCTGAGCTCTGTAGTTCCCCCATCGTGAATCCTGCCTGGAAACGAGAAGTAACTTCTTGGTCCTCCTCCATGGCATCTATCCTTTTCAAGTAAGCTTCCATCTCTTCCTCCGTTGAGGGCCAAAAGTGATAGGCATCGCTGTTTGCCCCTGGACTTGGTGTCAGATGAGACACCCGACTCTCCCCGACTGACTCTTGAGAAGACATCTTGCGCTAATCTGTGGTAGAAACAGCTCAAAACAAGAACAGGGGATAATTGCGTGATACGGAGGTCAAAACCTTCAAGAGATAATATAATGAATTTTTACCAACTAAAAGAAGTATCGTGCAAGAAAACGGAGTCCGGAGAGCACACGAGGTGCCCACGAGGTAGGGGGCGCGCCTCCCACCCTCGTGGAAGCCTAGTGTCCTTCCCGGACTGCTTCTTATTTTCCTATTTTCTTAAATATTCCAAAACGAAGAAATATTGCCATTAGAACTATTTTGGAGTCGGTTTACTTACCGTACCACGTACCTATTCCTTTTCGGAGTCTGAAACGTTCCGGAAAGTTTCCCTTATGTATTCCTCCGGGATTACGGTTTCGATAATATTAGTTTCAACATTTATAGGATTACCTGAGATATAATGTTTAATTCTTTGACCGTTCACCACCTTCGGATTTGTGCCTTCGAAGTTGTTGATTTTTATGGCACCCGAACATACACCTCGATAACATAAGGACCTTCCCATATAGAGAGAAGTTTTCCTACAAAAAATCTTAAACGAGAGTTGTATAACAATACATAATCACCTACATTAAACTCACGCTTTTGTATCCTTTTGTCATGCCATCTTTTAACCTTTTCTTTACATAGTTTGGCCTTCTCATAGGCTTGGGTTCTCCATTCATCCAGTGAGCTAATGTCAAATAACCTCTTCTCACCCGCAAGTTTAAAATCATAATTGAGCTCTTTAATAGCCCAATATGCCTTATGTTCTAGTTCGAGAGGTAAGTGACATGCTTTTCCATAAACCATTTTATACGGAGACATACCCATCGGATTTTTATATGCAGTTCTATAAGCCCATAATGCATCATCAAGTTTCTTGGATCAATTCTTTCTAGATCTATTAATACTCTTCTGCAAAATTAATTTGAGCTCTCTATTACTCAATTGTACTTGACCACTAGACTATGGGTGATAAGGAGATGCAATTATATGATTAACATCATACTTAGCAAGCATTTTACGAAAAGCACCATGAATAAAATGTTAACCACCATCAGTCATTAAATATCTAGGGAGTCCAAACCTCGGAAAAATAACTTCTTTAAGCATCTTAATAGAGGTGTTATGATTAGCACTACTAGTTGGAATAGCTTCTACCCACTTAGTAACATAATCAATAGTGACTAAAATATGTGTATACCCGTTAGAGGAAGGAAAAGGTCCCATATAATCAAAGCCCCAAACATTAAATGGTTCAATAACAAGTGAATAATTCATAGGTATTTCTTGACGTCTACTAATATTACCAATTCTTTGACATTCATCACAAGACAAGAAAAACTTACGAGCATCCTTGAAGAGAGTAGGCCAATAAAAACCGGATTGCAATACCTTATGCGCAGTTCTATCTCCGGCGTGGTGTCCTCCACAAGATTCGGAGTGACACTTGCGTAGGATATGTTCCTGTTCATGCTCAGGTACACAACGTCTAATAATACCATCTACTCCTTCTTTATAAATATGTGGGTCATCCCAAAAGTAATGTCTCAAATCATAGAAGAACTTTTTCTTTTGCTGGTATGTGAAACTAGGTGGTATAAATTTAGCAACAATATAATTATCATAATCAGCATCCCATGGAGCAGTTCGAGAAGTATTAATGACATTCAATTGTTCATCACGAAAGCTATCATCATTAGGTAGTGGGTCATCAAGAACATTTTCGAACCTAGACAAGTTGTCTGCAACGGGGTTCTCAGCTCCCTTTCTATCAATAATATGCAAATCAAATTCTTGTAGCAGGAGAACCCATCTAATAAGTCTAGGTTTAGCATCTTTCTTTTCCATAAGGTATTTAATAGAAGCATGATCAGTGTGAATAGTTACTTTAGAATCAACAATATAAGGTCTGAACTTATCACAAGCAAAAACAACTACTAAAAATTCATTTTCAGTAGTAGCATAATTTCTCTAGGCATTGTCTAGAGTTTTACTAGCATATTGAATAACATTTAATTTCTTATCAACTCTTTGCCCTAGAACAACACCTACAGCATAATCACTAGCATCACATATAATTTCAAAGGGTAAATTCCAATCAGGTGGCTGAACAATAGGTGCAGAAATCAATATTTTCTTAAGTATTTCAAATGCTTCTACACAATCATCGTCAAAGACAAAAGGAATATCTTTTTGTAATAGATTAGTCAGAGCCCGGGAAATTTTTGAGAAGTCCTTAATGAACCTCCTATAAAAACCGGCGTGACCAAGGAAGCTTCTTATACCTTTAATGTCCTTGGGACATGGCATCTTTTCAATAGCATCAACTTTAGCTTTATCAACTTCAATGCCTGTTTCAGAAATTTTATGCCCCAAGACAATAATTCATTAACCATAAAGTGGCATTTCTCCCAATTCAGAACAAGATTAGTTTCTTCACATCTCTGCAAAATTCGATCAAGGTTGCTCAAGCAATCATCAAAAGAGGATCCATAAACGGAGAAATCGTCCATGAAAACCTCACATATCTTTTCACAAAAGTCAGAAAATATAGCCATCACGCATCTTTGAAAGGTAGCAGGTGCATTACATAAACCAAAAGGCATACGTCTATAAGAAAAAGTACCGAAAGGGCAAGTAAAAGTGGTCTTTGCTTGATCATCAGCTGACACGGGTATTTGAGAGAAGCCAGAGTAACCATCTAGAAAGCAAAAAACTGTGTATGTTTGGATAATCTTTCTAGCATTTGATCAATAAAAGGTAAGGGGTAATGATATTTTTAGTAGCCTTATTTAATTTGCGGAAATCAATTACCATCCTATAACCTATAATAATTCTTTGTGGGATCAATTCATCTTTATCATTAGGAACAACAGTAATAGCTCCCTTCTTAGGGACACAATGAACATGACTTACCCACTAACTATCAGCAACGGGATAAATTATACCTGCCTCAAGGAGCTTTAATATTTCCTTTCTTACCTCTTCTTTCATCTTAGGATTCAACCGTCGTTGGTGATCAATAACTGGTTTGGTGTCTTTCTCTAAGTTTATTTTGTGTTGACATAGAGTGGGACTAATGCCCTTAAGATCATCAAGAGTATATCCAATAGTAGCACGGTGCTTCTTCAGAGTTTTCAATAATTTCTCTTCCTCCTTCTCTGAAAGGTTAGCACTAATAATAACAGGATATATCTTCTTTTCATCAAGATAAGCATATTTAAGAGTATCAAGTAATGGTTTAAGCTCAAACACGAGATCACCCTTGGGTGGAGAGGATCCCCTAGGATTTCAATAGCTAAATTGTGTTTCAGAATAGGTCCCTGTTTAAAGAATACTTCATCTATTTCCCTTCTTTCATTCATATACATATGATTTTCATGGTCTAGCAAATATTGTTCTAAAGGATCATTAGGAGGCACATCAATAGAAGCAAGACCAATAATTTCATCTTTACTAGGAAATTCTTCATCACGGGGTTGTCTATGGAATTTAGAAAAATTAAACTCATGAGACATATCATCCAAACCAATAGTAACAACATCCTTCTTGCAATCTATCATAGCATTAACAGTATTTAAGAAGGGTCTACCAAATATAATGGGACAAAATCTATCTTGTGGGGAACCAAGAACAAGAAAATCAGCAGGATATTTAACCTTCCCACACAAGACTTCAACATCTCTAACAATCCCAATTGGTGAAATAGTATCTCTATTAGCAAGCTTAATGGTGACATCAATATCTTCTATCTCAACTGGTGCAATAGCATGCATAATTTCTTTGTATAAGGAAATAGGTATTGCACTAGCACTAGCACCCATATCACACAAGCCATGATAATAATGATCTCCTATTTTAACAAAAATAACAGGCATGCCTACCACAGGTCTATGTTTATCTTTAGCACCAGGTTTAGCAATTCTAGCAGTTTCTTCACAGAAATACATAGCATGCCCCTCAATATTATCAGGCAAGAGATCTTTAACAATAGCAATATTAGGTTCAACTTTAATTTTCTTAGGGGGGTTTGTGTGTCCTAATATTACTCTTGTTGACTACAGTTGAAGCTTTAGTATGATCCTTAATTCTAACAGGGAAAGGTGGTTTCTCAACATAAGCAGTGGGAATAACAGGATCATCATAAGTGATAGTTTTTTATTCAACTTTAATAGGTGCAACTACTTTTGTTTCAATGGGAGGATTATATTTAAACCACTTCTCCTTAGGGAGATCAACATGAGTAGCAAAGGATTCACAGAAAGAGGCTACTATCTAAGAGTCAAGTCCATATTTAGTGCTAAATTTACGGAAAACATTGGTATCCATAAAAGATTTAACACAATCAAACTTAGATGTTATACCTGACTCCTTACCTTCGTCGAGATCCCAATCTTCAGAGTTGCATTTAATTCTCTCCAATAAATTCCATTTGAATTCAATAGTCTTCATCATAAAGGAACGAGTACAAGAAGTATCGAGCATGGAGCGATTGTTGTCAGAAAGCCGAGCATAAAAGTTTTGAATAATCATTTCTCTTGAGAGCTCATGATTGGGGCATGAATATAACATTGACTTAAGCCTCCCCCAAGCTTGAGCGATGCTTTCTCCTTCGCGAGGCTAAAAATTATATATATAATTACGATCACGATGAACAAGATGCATAGGATAAAACTTCTGATGGAACTCCACTTTCAACCGTTTGTAGTCCCATGATCCTATATCATCACATAGCCTATACCATGTCAATGCATCTCCCTTCAAAGATAAAGGCAAGACCTTCTTCTTGATAACATCATCGGGCATACCTGCAAGCTTAAATAATCCACAAACTTCATCCACATAGATTAAGTGTAAGTTGGGATGCAATGTTCCATCTCCTGCAAAAGGATTAGCCAGCAGTTTCTCTATCATACCCGAAGGAATTTCGAAGTAAAAATTTTCATTTTCAGTAGGTTCAGTAGGTTGAGGAGCAACTCTTTTCTATACTCGTCAAGGTGAAGATACCCCGAACAAGCCCCTCAAAGGATTACTTTCCATAGTAACAAGTGACACTAAATTTCAGCACACTATATAAATTTTCCCTTAACAAATTCCACCTACCAAAGGTGCTTCACTCCCCGGAAATGGTGCCCGAAAAGAGTCTTGATGACGTACAAGTATAGGGGATCTATCGTAGTCCTTTCAATAAGTAAGAGTGTCGAACCCAACGAGGAGAAGAAGGAAATGATAAGCGATTTTCAGCAAGGTATTCTCTGCAAGCACTGAAATTATCGGTAATAGATAGTTTTGTGATAAGGTAATTGGTAACAAGTAACAAGTAACAAGTGTAAATAAAGTGCAGGAAGATGGCCCAATCCTTTTTGTAGCAAAGGACAAGCTTGGAAAATTTCTTATATAGAGAAAAGCGCTCCCGAGGACACATGGGAATTATCGTCAACCTAGTTTTCATCACGATCATATGATTCACGTTCGGTACTTTGATAATTTGATACGTGGGTGGATCGGTGCTTGGGTTCTGTCCTTACTTGGACAAGCATACCACTTATGATTAACCCTCATTGCCAGCATCCGCAACTACAACAGACGTATTATAGTAAACCTAACCATAGCATGAAACATATGGATCCAAATCGGCCCCTTACGAAGCGATGCATAAACTAGGGTTTAAGCTTCTGTCACTCTAGCAACCCATCATCTAATTATTACTTCCCAATGCCTCCCTCTAGCCCAAACAATGGTGAAGTGTCATGTAGTCGATGTTCACATGACACCACTAGAGGGATGACAACATACATCTCATCAAAATATCTAACGAATACCAAATTCATATGACTACTAATAGCAAGACTTCTCTCATGTCCTCAGGAACAAACATAACTACTCACAAAGCATATTCATGTTCATAATTAGAGGGGTACTAATATGCATAATGGATTTGAACATACGATCTTCCACCAAGTAAACCAACTAGCATCAACTACAATGAGTAATAAACACTACTAGCAACCCAAAGGTACCAATCTGAGGTTTGGATACAAAGATTGGATACAAGAGATGAACTAGGGTTTGAGATGAGATGGTGCTGGTGAAGATGTTGATGGAGATTGACCCCCTCCCGATGAGAGGATCGTTGGTGATGACGATGGTGATGATTTCCCCCTCCCAGAGGGAAGTTTCCCCGGCAGAACGGCTCCGCCGGAGCCCTAGATTGGTTCCGCCAAGGTTCCACCTCGTGGCGGCGGAGTTTTGTCCCGTAAGCTTGCTTACGATTTTTTCGACAAAAGACCTCATATAGTAGAAGATGGGCATTGAACGGCCACAAGGGAGCCCACGAG